>NW_025932749.1:21389-58671 GCF_000764305.2 Hyalella azteca
CTCCACCAAGATCATCAACTCCACCAAGATCATCAACTCCACCAAGATCATCAACTCCACCAAGATCATCAACTCCACCAAGATCATCAACTCCACCAAGATCATCAACTCCACCAAGATCATCAACTCCACCAAGATCATCAACTCCACCAAGATCATCAACTCCACCAAGATCATCAACTCCACCAAGATCATAAACTCCACCAAGATCATCAACTCCACCAAGATCATCAACTCCACCAAGATCACAATCGGTATCACCACCAGGATCATCACCATAACCGCCACCAAGACCACCATTGGAATCGCCACCAGAGCCACCATCAGGATCACCACTAGGATCACCACCTCTACCAGAACCTCCACCAGAATCACCACCAAGATCACCACCAACACCAGATCAACATGCGTTAATGCAGCAATTAATCTCCCAGCACAAATGATGTCTTGGGTTCGGGTCTAAAGTTGGAGCTACAAAAACGCGCGTGTTTTTCCGGTGCGCTTCACAGCGATATTTATGATCGAGGCTGCGGGAAATTTACTGATGTTATTGTAGCCGGCCACTGGATCTTAACAAAGTTTTTTGTTACACTTCTCCATTTTATTGGTTTTCTTGTTTTTATGTTCCGTAGAGGCTAGGATTTTTGACCTCGCTGCGAGATTCTACTGGAGGCGCTCAGAAAACTAAGTTAATCCGAACTGGATGGGTGAAAATTCTTCAAAATTCTTGAAGTTCTTTCAAACGCAAGTCTCCTTCATTATGTCGTCTGCATAGGCCCGATTATGTTTGTCAGCAAGTTTGTTTTATATATATTTTTCCATTATACTGTGACCAATTTATATAATAGGTTGCTAAATTTCCTATCATTACATAAATTATAGATGCACAACTCTGACTAGCGATGTATCAACAACATATGAACTAATGTTTATCAATGACACTCAATATATAGATTGATACTATGTATCAACATATGAACACATGTAAATCAATGACATTCAATACATAGAGCGATTCGATGTATCAACATGTTGTTAGGGGACGCAGTACAATAGTGTTTATTACAGTTAGGTATTCTGATTTTAAGTTCTAAGTCACCTCGGACGTGACCTCGTTCAGATGAGCTCTGTACTAATTCATTGCCGTGTGAATCCACCACGGAAGTTCGCACTACTTTATCATTACGTCTGTTTATTTTTGTGATAATTTTCTGTTGCAATTCAGTGGTGGTGTTTAGAGGGGTTCATGATTATGGTGATCTGTCTATTATTTATTTATCTTGTTTACGTTATTTTCTGCTTCTGTTGCTCAAATATTGCTAGTTCTAAATTTTCGTTTATTCTTAATTTCAGTAAGGCTCGAATCTTGAGACCAAAAGTAAGAACTAGAACAAAGGGAACACAAGGTTATATTCTTGACTTCATTTGTATTTGGCGTTTGTTCATTATAGTTTTCATTTAACATTTTTATTCTTCCTTCTTTACCACTGTACCCACGACAATGTGAACCAATGTTAATCAATGACATTCAATATATAGATTAATAAAAGGTCTTGCTAAGCGAGGGCGCAGCACTTCAGCGGAGCACGCGATTCTCTCACGCCACCTGCTGAAGGTCAGGAAAGTTTGAGATAAAATCCCACGTAAGTCCGTGACGAAGGATGAGCTCGTCAGGGCCGTCGCAACTTCAGGACAGTCGACAAAAGTCCCAGAAACTCTGGAATAATCCAGCAGCACTTTCTCCCTGGGCAGTTTATCCCGCAGTCTAAGGGATTCTTAAGGTGGGCTAGTTCACCTTAACTTCAGGGTTAAGAAGAGATTTAAGGACAAAAAGTAGCAGGTTATGTCAAAATCGTTGATTATTTGAACTTTATCAAGTAATTTGACAGATCTCGACAACGGTACTGTGGCGCGATGAAGATTAGTGAGAGATCTTCCGCCTATCAGAGCTACGTACCGCTCTTGGCTATTGGTCTTGCCTAGGATTAGGTGGAGGCTAAAGCCACCCTGTTAACTCTGCCTCGGCAAATTGTTGCCTCGACAACTTACTGCCTCGTCAAGTTGTCGTCATGGCAAGTTGCAACCGAGGCAAGTCGCTTACAGATTCCTTCCATATATTTTTCATTAATTGTATGTAATCTAGCTCTCCACAAAAATACGTATGTCTGATTTACGCAAGTCCAACCAATTATTTTATTTATTTTCATAGGAGTAAAATCCTAAATAACATAATTTGCGTTTTAATTGGAACAAATCTCTGTAACTGTATTCCAACCATCCAAAGACAAGTCAAAAATTTCCTATGACTTTTGGTGACTTGAATAGCCGGTCACGACCATCGTAAACTGTCAGTTATACTTGTTCATAACAGGCATTGGTATCTACGTGTTAATAACTGGTAGTGGTACCTACGTGTTAATAACAGGTAGTGGTACCTACGTGTTAATAACAGGTAGTCAGCGGCCAATACGTTAGGTAGCGGCCATTGCTAACGAAGGAATTTTGAAAATAAATTTTTCAAAATATTGTTATACGTATCTGGTTAATTTGTAATTAGTTTTTTTCTCATGCTTACACTTCATACACGAATGAACAGTTATATTGTCCTTATATGACGCATTCCAAGATTTTCCCATTTCTCCGGTGACGTCCTGACAGTTAAATAAGACCAAAACAAATTTTATTTCTTTGCCACCGCAACCCGAATACTTGGTAAAAATCTTGGCAGGCGGATCGACGGCCACCAACTACCATAGTTTGGCCACCCTAATTCCCTGCATCTCAGCATAGCTCTTCATGTGTCATCTGATTTACTTCTTTCCCGCTTCGACTTCTGCTCTGAATATTAATTATTCCTTCGTATTCATGCGTCACAAAGGTTTCTAATTGCTCTGAGCAATGCATTTTACTGGCGCTTTCATTTGCCTTGACTTCATTTGCTCCATTTCCTGGACGATGGGTTTATATATTTATAGAAAAATGTTTATATGGGCTACACACGAAGGACAGTCTCCAATTATGAACAACAATAAAGCGTTCAAAAACCGTAATTATTTAGGGAAACTAATCAATCAGGAACCCATTCGTTGGCCCATTCGTATGTGGTTGAGGTGATAAGGCAAGACCTTTTCAGGAGGATTTGGAATCTGTATTCGAGCGCTCGATTTCTTGGTCGTCGTGAAAAAAGTTTGAATCTAAGTAATATCGCCGAGATTCAATATTTAAGAGTTTCTTTATACACTTGTCATTCGTTTATACATTTGTCAGGAGTCCCTGCAAGTGTTCTAAAAAATATTTCAGATTGAAAAGGTTTCTTAAATATATAGGTGTTAATGATTATGCTATTACTTAGAAAGCAAAACGTAAACTAATTGCACACTCTGACAGCCCACAAATCTCTGAACTCAAGACCACACAGCGCCACAGGCTCAGCCCACTACAGTGCAGCTCTATATGTCTGCACGCTAAAATGCACAGCACGATATGCCTGCACGACCAAACTATGCAGCGCTATACGCAGACGCACGCTATACAGTGCAGCGCTATATGCCTGCGCGCTATACAGTGCAGTGATGTATGTCTGCACGCTATACAGTGCAGCGCTATATGTCTGCACGCTATACAGTGCAGCGCTATATGCCTGCGCGCTGTACAGTGCAGCGCTATATGTCTGCGCGCTGTACAGTGCAGCGCTATATGCCTGCACGCTGTACAGTGCAGCGCTATATGCCTGCACGCTGTACAGTGCAGCGCTATATGTCTGCACGCTATACAGTGCAGCGCTATATGCCTGCACGCTATACAGTGCAGCGCTATATGTCTGCACACTATACAGTGCAGCGCTATATGCCTGCACGTTATACAGTGCAGCGCTATATGCCTGCACGTTATACAGTGCAGCGCTATATGCCTGCGCGCTGTACAGTGCAGCGCTATATGCCTGCACGCTGTACAGTGCAGCGCTATATGTCTGCACACTATACAGTGCAGCGCTATATGCCTGCACGCTATACAGTGCAGCGCTATATGCCTGCACGTTATACAATGCAGCGCTATATGCCTGCACGCTATACAGTGCAGCGCATATGTCTGCGCGCTATACTGTGCAGCGCTATATGTCTGCACGTTATACAGTGCAGCGCTATATGCCTGCACGCTATACAGTGCAGCGCTATATGCCTGCGCGCTATACAGTGCAGTGCTGTATGTCTGCGCGCTGTACGGTGCAGCGCTATATGTCTGCGCGCTATACAGTGCAGCGCTATATGTCTGCGCGCTATACAGTGCAGCGCTATATGCCTGCACTCTATACAGTGCAGCGCTATATGCCTGCACGCTATACAGTGCAGTGCTATATGCCTGCGCGCTATACAGTGCAGCGCTATATGCCTGCACACTATACAGTGCAGCACTATATGCCTGCACGCTATACAGTGCAGCGCTATATGTCTGCATGTCTGCACGCTATACAGTGAAGTGCTATATGTCTGCGCGCTATACAGTGCAGCGCTATATGCCTGCGCGCTGTATAGTGCAGCGCTATATGTCTGCGCGCTATACAGTGCAGCGCTAAACGTCTGCGCGCGCGCTATACAGAGCAGCGCTATATGCCTACGCACTACGAAACCATGAAGGATCGAATCTTGGAAATTTAAACCTTGCTTATATTCTTAACGTGGAAAATAAATTTGTATACTTTCTCAAACGCCAATATTGAGAGTAAATAATAATAATATTTAATATAATAATATATAATAATATATGCATCATTTCTGGTTAACTTTTTCTGGTAGTAGGAAAGGGAGTTTTGTTCTTAGAGAAAAAATGAATAAACATTATTCAAAAGACTGAAGCAGCTGGGAAGCTTTTATAATTTATATCGAATTTTATCGTGAAACATACTGATATGAATCTTTATGTATAATGGCCAATTTAATAAAAGGAAATTCAGCTTCCCTTTTCAAATTGAACGTGAAGTGAAATTAATCCAACAAGTGTTGTATAATCATGATTTATTCATTGAATGACACGTTTAATTTTACATACAGTGCATTAAGATTTAACGTGACCACCTAGTTCCTCAGTGCAGTGACGGGTGCTGCACATTGCATAAACATCGGGCGCTGCAACCAAACAAACACTTCGGAGTTTGTTCAAGCAGCGGCCCTAATCCTACCCATGCCCAGTCTGCCAATCTTCTTCAACACGACCTACTTGACCGATGGCCTGACACAGCCTTCATATGGCAATTCTGTGACAGTCTGCATATGGCAATCCTGTGGTATTCTGCAACTGGCAATCCTGTGATAGCCTGACAGCCTACATATGGCAATCCTGTGACAGTCTACATATGGCAATCCTGTGACAGTCTGCAACTGGCAATCCTGTGACAGTCTGCAACTGGTAATCCTGTGATATTCTGCAACTGGCAATCCTGTGACAGTCTGCATCAACTGGCAATCCTGTGACAGTCTGCAACTGGTAATCCTGTGATATTCTGCAACTGGCAATCCTGTGACAGTCTGCATATGGCAATCCTGTGATATTTTGCAGCTGGCAATCCTGTGATATTCTGCAGCTGGCAATCCTGTGACAGTCAGCAGCTAGATGGCAGGAAAAGAAAACCTCTCAACATTTTTATTTCATTTCGTGCGCTGCTTAACAATCCGTATAAATTAAACTCTCATGCTGCATTTTATTGCTTGGTTAAATTCCGCCGCATTTGATAGGCAGGCGAGCGTGTCGGGCAATATTGCTTCGACATTACAGCATTAACTGTTTCCCGCACTGTCATCTGGCAGTTAACTGCACTAACTGCATTCCAAAAGTTACTGACGCGCGCGAACACTCACCGTTCTCTTGTAATACTGACGTGCATGAATACATATATATTGCTTTTGACAGAAACTTTTACCTCTTGCTGCAATTGGCCATCATAGAACACTGAACTCAAAGAGAATTGTAAGCACAAAATTGTAATTCATAACCACCGCAACGCCCGACCATCGGGGTCAGGGACACGATATATGGCATCAACTTGGGCCACCAAATCGGGGCCTAAACTGGATTGTCTCAACTTGGGAAACAAACTCGCAGTTCAAATTCGTACAATGGAAGTAACGATAGTAATAACGTAAAACTATTTATCTCGATGAAGGGGAATACACATATTACAGAAAACTGAATTATTCAGGTTTTTTTCGATCACCGGCTTTGACAATTATCAACCGTAAAATCATATGTGGAAAGTTATACCTCTTATTTCATAAAGTGTGAACAAAAAGGTTCATTCATCACAAAAGGTATAGCCAAATGGTGATTCCGTGCATTCTAATGATAAACTTGGCTAAAAACGGCAATAAGAAAGCTTCTATGCGTAAACTACTATTTAATGTTACCGGAAATGATCATATAACGCTGACATTTTTGTACCAGAGCTCTTTGATTAAGTAACTCCTCCTCTTAGTTCTGGTCACGAAAAGTTTACGTATGAATAACTGTGACGATGGTTGATGTCCTCGTAGATAAAAGGTTGAAGTCTTATCTGAGACATTTTGATACTATGTGAAGTGATAGTAATCTGAATCAAGACACTTGAATGCAGTTATAGTGCTGACATTCGTCCGCAAAACCGACTATCACATCAATATAAATGAATCAAAGCATCGATTTCATCTAGCACTCATATATGACGTGCGGTTTTCTATTACAACAGGAGCCATGTATTATATCTGCATCGAAGTTTCCGAGTTTATTTGCAAATGAAGCCTGCATGTCAGGAGGCAAACAAAAAATTAAGACACAAAAAAAATTATTAAATGAACCTGATGTAGTTATTACTGGCGTTTAATTTAAAATGGAAATAAATTATTCATATTTACTTTCAACTATCATGGACCTTGCCATAACCTACAATTGCAAAAGCGTTTCTTCAGGTTATTTTTACATGTCATTGACTTATTTAAGAGGAAAAATGTTTACGATTCTGCTCGACTCGATCACCCTTTACCACCCTTAACGTTGATGCGACCACGAATACAAAATCTTTTAAAAAGCTACTAGTGCTCCGACCGGATTTTCTAACAAAAAATATTTGAATTGTATTATCCTATTGTCTACATTATTAAATGTTTACAATCTATTTTCTAAATCGAGTTAATAAGACTCATCAGTTATGAAGTTTCAGCAGTTAAAACATATGAGCTTCACCTTGCACTACCCGATGCATCGAACAACTTTCGGATGAAATCAGCCGTGCCGCTGGTATAATCTTCTGTCCCGTTTCCCTTAATTTGTTCATAACTTGTGGACGTGAACTATAAATGTAGTAATGAATTCAATTCCATTTTATTCATTTATGGTTTCTTTTGGATTATCTTCTTCTTTTTTTGGACACAAACTATATCTTCAACGACAATTAAAAGTAAAAATTTAGAAACACCAAATTTTCGGCAAAGATATTATTTGGTTTTCACCGAGAAATTGTTGGCCAAATAAGCTGGAGTAGCAGTGGTTACGGGATCATTTATGTTTGAGATGCACGTCATGTTCTAGCTCGACTATGGCTCACTTACTCTCTAGCATGAGCAATAATTATTGTGCTCCATATATACCGCTTTAAGCAAGTAATTCTCCAGACCTAAGTAATATGCAAACCGCTCAACCCTTGATTAAGACTTTTAGAAGTAATCGGATTCAGCATTAAGATATCTGGCCAATAAATAACAGAAATATCGAAAATAATCACCGATTCCCGAAACACACACAACACTAGTGAATATAACAGGAGCGCGCACAAAACTTCCTTAAACTACATGAAACACTCAATGAATAATCACGACCATACACGACCACAACTCCAAACGGCTCTACAAAAATGTGAAAACTTTGCTAAATGCGTGATGGGACAATAGTATACACGCGATGGGATCTACATACTTCGCGGATAAACATACGAGTACATCGGTATTAAAAAGTCTTTACAAAATAAGAAAATAGCTTGTGTATACAATTCTGTCACTTCATTTACACCAGCAGAGTCCCACGTGTCTTATTATATCAACAATATCACAAAAACTAAAGCCATCGATCATAAACACACGTTGCCGCAGTTAACACGTAGCAACCACTACACAAAAGCCGTTTGTGATCGTAAAGTTTTGGTAGTAAGAGCCCCTTGGAGGATAAAAACAAGACACTAGTGATTCATGACCCTAAACTCAGACGCTTCACACTAGAATTCCTTATTCAACTTCCACTACTCGACTAACTGTCATATACAATTAGCGAAACGTCCTTCTCGCCAGAACCATTTGTTTAGTTCATAAGTATGACTATCAATTAAGAATAAATAATTTCAAAACAGATTAATGAAATTAAAGATGAGCCAAAAAACTTCAGATTAGCAAAGATAAATACGGATTCGAAGAAAGAAGTAATTATTATATTGTATGGCGATCATAACATCATAACGAGCTATGCTACTACATACACACAGGTTTTTCTCCTGCATTATGAGCTGTTTCCAATTCGGTCCTTAATTCTTTCGCAAAGTTTTTATTCCCGTGCGTATACTGCCGTGACTGGATACTGATTACACGTGAATTCTGGTCACTCTAAGGTCCTTCTCCTCATAGATTACTGCAAATTGCTTTCTTCTCCTTCTAGAGTTCTGCTGCCACTAAGGCCTTCTCCAAAAAGTATTCTGCTTCAAAATATTTATTTTTCCTTCTCGAATCCTGCAACAAATTAGGTCCTTCTCTTACTGGAGTTCTGCTGCAAATTATTCCTTAATTTTGATAAAGTTCTGCTGCAAATCAATTCTTTCTCTTAATAGAGTACTGCTATAATTTAGGTTCTGCTCTCACTTGGTAGAGACCCAGATACGGCTAACTGGAGTACACGTCAGAACTCGGCATGAATTTTAATTTTATTTGCCATTAGAGGAAGGGAGTGGGAAGGGATAGGGATTTGAGGTTAGGGGGCGAAAGGAAAAGGGAGGGAACAGTGTGAGAGGAAAGGAGTGGTAGTGAAAGAGAAGAAAAAAAATTGAGGAAAAAGAGATGATGTGAGAGAAGGACTGAAAAGAAATTGAGGGGGCTGACTTTCATTAAGATTCAATTAAATAAGTTGTTAAATCCTATCAATCCCGTAGAAATCTTGCTTGAACGATGAAATTTAAATAAACATTTATTTCAATTGGAAAGCAGTTTCTTTTTCGCTTTGATCATTTATCTTAAAGGCACTCAATGAGTTTTTTAAATGAATATCTCGTTTAACAAACATGTTTCTACAGCCTCTTTCTAGCGTTTGTATGCTATCTGCTCCTCAACTCGGATAATTGTGTTCCGCATGACAATTTTTCTTGTATCGCCTATAATTTATCTGTATCGCCTATAATTTATAATCCAGGCTGGATAATTATATCATTGTGTTAGTATGCAGCTGGTTTACAAGATCAGATGACTATGTCCTCAGCATGATGGATTGATAGACTCCTCACATCAAGGTTGGATTGCAGCGCTGGATGCCGAAGCTAGACGGTGGATGCGAAGTGAATGGATGAGTGAGTCGATGCGGTTGCCGGTGAGTGAAAGGATCAATAAAATAGTTCACAAGCTGGGGTAAATTGACCCGTAGGATTCATTTAATAATTTTTCAATTTTTATGGAGGAATTATAATTTTATGACAAAATTCAGTAAAGAATAAAAAAAAGAAATTATAATAAAAAATATCGTTGATGTCGGTATTATGATAATTGTTCAGGATTAAATCGGTGTCAAAGTAAAGAGAGAAGAAAAATACCGATCAAATAACTTAGTAGCGCAGCTTATTATCAGCGTGAATTTTGTGTCGTACACCACTTGCTCTTCACACTTAGAGTCGTGGCAATTTGCCGCCAAATTTAGACTTTACTTCTGAGTCTGCAAAGTAACAGCTCTGGTACTTGCTGCAGTGTCTGCTAAGTTCATTGAGTGGTACTTGCTACAGAGTCTACCACCCAACTCATGCCCCTAGAACCTTCCCTAAACCTCTCCCCGAACCTCCTCTAGCCAGGGCCGGCGCTGCGGACGGCTCGTGTTTGTGCCGTCAGTCGTCCGGCGCGACCAGAATGCGGATGAGCGGCCGCCAAGCAACGTTCGCACCTAAGGCCCGTCCTGAGGTCCCCCGTCTCTGACGTCGAGAGATTTTATAACCCGTGAGCTTGGACGTTCGCCTTCTCATCCGTCCTCAGCCCGTTCATTCCCGTACACTCCGACGTCCGCGCTGCCCGACGTCCTCACTTTGCCGGATGCGAAACTGAAACTCTACGCAAATTAGTCGCGACGTTTTTCTAATCCTCCTCGAGTAAATGAGATGAATTTAAATTGATGGAGAATATATCCAAGAGAAAATAAGGCTACCATTTTTGCGTTATACTAAGGGCAATGATACTGAACCTGTTTTGATTTATAATGAGTGCACTATTGCACAGGATTCCTACGTGGAAAAAATAGGATAAGTTTCCTAGTGCACACAATTTCCCCCTCTCCTCTTCTCACCGAACAGTGAACCTTCAACGTTGTGATGTCATCACAATTATTATGCGGTCGAATGGAATGTTGTGGGATCAGCAGCAGTATTTCGAGGTAAACGTGCGAGGGCAGTATTGCAAGGGCAGTATGAGTGTTACAATATCAATTGAAGTATTTTGAGAGCATTATACGGTCAAAATTAACTGTCTTATAATGAGATTAAACAACAAGTGAGAGGTCGGCGCGGGTAAGCGAGTCTCCCTCGATTATTTTGAGTTCAGCGCTACTTCTATGAGGTAGCACGGTTACTGTGCGGTCGGCTGTATGAGTATTGTGAGGTCGGCATGAGTGTTGTGAGGTCGTCATGAATATTGTGCGGTTAGTATGAGTATTGTGAGGTTAGTATGAGTATTGCGAGGTTAGTATGAGCATTGTAAGGTCAGCATGAGTGTTGTGAGGTTTGTTGTGAGAGAGCTATTGGACCGGGGTTAGTATCTAACAAAGCATTAGGTGTCTTGTCCGACACTTGCGTCGGATAAGACTTTCGTTCCGCTCTTGTGCCAAAATATTAAGCCGACAAAACGTCAGACACTATTATATTAGGTGCCAACAATTGCCGTCTTAGTCACGCGTCGACAGACCGCGTGACTCGCTCATCCATTAAACATGTCCTAGCGAAGGCACTTTGATGCAGATCATTATATATATTTAAAATTAATATGAGACCTAAAATGCTTAATTATAATCGATGACGGTCTTATGGTTGTTTTCAATATCCGTTGAAACTGCGTTTTGTTCATCATGATTGTCGGAAGGCAGCACGGTGTGCTCAGCGTACTTTGAAAAAAATATAACTCAGTACTCGATCACTGCAGTGAGTGACAGAGAGCGCATTTTCTCGTCGCCGAAAACGTGAAGTCACGGACGGACGGACGGATGGACTGACGGACATGGCGAGCTCAATAGTGCATTTTTTTCAATAAATGTGAAAATACGCTAAAAACGCTTATTTTCCTGCTCTTTGTCAACGTCGAATAACAAAAGTTATTTTTTCATGCAAACCCCGCACCCAAGGAGGTGAATGTCGAGATTAATCAACACGGAACCACGTATCTGAGATACGCGCGTCTTTCAAGGCCGTGAAACACGTGTTTTAGGACACGGCGCACGTGTTTTAGGACACGGCGAACGTGTTTTAGGACACGGCGCACGTGTTTTAGGACACGGCGAACGTGTTTTAGGACACGGCGCACGTGTTTTAGGGCACATCGCACTTATTTCGTGGCACAGCACACGTGTTTTGGATACGAGTCTCGTGCCCAAGATTCAGACGAGCACCGTAGGCATGTGGTCCCGCAAGGAGCCCAACGCGTCGGCCGAACCACGTGGTCCTTCGTTCCAAAATTCTAAATTTGCAGAAAAAATAAACTTTATTTACGTACCTTGAGCGCAGAAACCAACGAAAACGAGGCAAGCGATGAATTTCATATTGGAAGATGAAAATTTCTCAAGTGAGTTGAAATTATCAGCAAAGATAAACTGAAGAAAAGCCGCGAACGCAAGCCACGGGACGGAGGCTGGAGCCACAGATGCTGCCACCACGAATGCCGAGCAGCAACTGAGCGCCTGGCACTCAGGTCACCTCAGCCTGACCTTAGGTTATCTCAAGCCCCGCCTACTTACCTTCTCTAGTGACCTTGTTACCCTCTGATATTATCCCTTGTAGAAGTCCCTCAGTCTGCGCTGGTACCCTCAACTGTTACGTTTGGTTGTACCCTCTGTGGTAGACTCAACTGCTGCATATTCGCCTAAAATGAGAGGTGTTTTCATTCCACCTTCAAAGATCAAATATTAAAAATCCACATATAACAACACGTTTTACTTCTCCTCTCACGCAACTTCCGATTAATTTAAATATAATTGTTTGTCAATTAAATTGTCAATTTAATTACACACTACAAGCTTAATTTCCTCTCAATTCAAGATTCCGATTTCTATTTATTTTAAGCAGATTTTATAAATTAATTCATTACGAATCGCTGTGCAAGCACACAACAGCAGATGACAGCCTGCAAGCCGCGTTGCATATATATAAGTTGTTCTGGTATCTATGTCGCATGTCCCTAGTTATATACATACTTAGAGTTTAAAATATCCCCAGCACATGTCATGCCTCACGCTTTGACGGTCACCGAACGCTCGACATTCTCCGTAGCAGACCAGCCGTGCTTGCTCTTAACGTGGGCGATTGGTGCAAAAGCGCCATGAGCAACGCCGAGTCGGTGAATAAACGTGTGTTGTAATAGCAATATCAGTATAAACGAGAGAAATATAGACGAATTAACATGCACCGAAGTAACGATATTAAAAAACAGGATTTAATTAAATTATTATTATTAGTTGATTATTATATTATTGATTATTATTATATTATTAGTTGATTATTATTATAAATTATTAATTATTAGTTGATTAAAATTATTAATTATCTGATCTTGCTTGAATACTTCAATTTCGGTTGTACTCGTATAGTCTTATTATTCGATGTGCCTACATTTTTTCCTGTTCATTACTGTATAGCAACTTATTATTGATTCCCTTGTTCGCATTTCGCTGAACTATTTACAACCGAGTAAATAATATAAAATGGCAAGCTTACCTATAAGGGAACAAAAAGAAGAAGGTTAAAACAAGTTCGAATAAGCTAAATGAGGTGAATTGAATAAGTTTAAAGATAATGTCGTTAGTTTAATTTAGTTGAAGTGAGTTGATGCAAGATAAAAGAAGTTGCATTCATGGATGGTGTGAGTTAAAATAATTTAAAGTGAGTTGAATAAGTAGACACCAGCTCAATCCTGTCTCACTCTCTTAATCCTAAGCAGAAACCAATTATTTTTTCTCAAACTAAGAGTTTTTCTCACAGGCGAGCGACGCACGAAAGTCACATGGAATCTGGCCTGCACTTCACCGTCCTCATCAATCACCACTTAATTCTCTGTATTATTTGCGCGGTGATAATCACGAGTGACATCAACTGATGCTATTCAAACCCCGGCGCCCTGCTGAGGGCTCAGATGTCAACAAGACTTACAAGCTCGCAGGTTCAACGGCTGCTCAATGTTAACAACGATCAAACACCAAATGCTCATTGTTACCCGTCGTAACTTGGCCATTTGTTGCGATTCTAATTATTGTATGCATTCGTATGGTCGACATGCGCGGGACATACGTATATATGTATGATGTGATATATCATGAGACATGTGGTCATGTGATGCTACATGATGTAATGTGATTTAACACTAGGACATGTTAGTATCCTTAGTATATGTTTCGGACGTAGCACTCCCAGGCCACGATTGATGTGAAATGTGTTACATATTCATGCTATCTAACTTGAGGTCATGAAATGTAACATGAAGTCATGTTATGTGACATGAGGGCATGTGATACGTTAAAACATGTGACCCACATGCGATACGTGAAAATAGCATGTGACCCACATATGGTCATGTGAAGTTACATGAGGACACATCACGTTATATGAGCTCATATAACAAAACATGAGGTTGTATAACCTAAGATGACGTGACATGACATTAGTCAGTCACGCGCCACGTACGCTTCTTGCATGCAGGTGCCTCAGCCACCGCAAGGCAGGTTCTCCAAGCCCCAGATGCACCAGCATAGGATTGTACATCGTTAATCCCACAAAATATTACACCTTTTTAGTGCGCTCCATAATTATCTCAGAATGTTATTCATTTATGCAAGTTAGATTTTGCATAACTGAAAAAAATTAAGAAAGGCTTCTGCCGAATTACACTATTTTTTGAATGTTATTCGGTGCTTATATTTCATCATTTGCTTGCTCCGAATCTAACAATGAATATTCTGTTTCAGGCAAAGAAGAACTCCAAGAACTACCTTGGCTCGAGAATGTTGCGGTGATAGTCTATTTCCAAACTGAGCACTAAAGTCAAAGTTACGCAGCAGCTCACATCTTCCGTAATTTTCAATAACTTAGCGTCAGCTCTTATCAAGACACGATTGGAAATATATTGTTTACTGCATGACAATAATAAAGGCGGTTAAGGATTTTAGAAAATCCTCGATACTTCATCGGCCCCTGCTTGCATAAAAACTATTTCGCCGATTACTTATGAAATCAGCAAATTACCTTTCCCTATCAAACATAAGTATTATTACTTTATAATTAGCCACTCAAATTTGTATTGGTACTTGAAACAATACTAGAAATACTGAGCACGTACAATTATTTGAGGAGACACATAGACTCACTTGCGCGAATGTTCTGTCAGATATTTCCTGCTACTGCCTGATCAAGTCCTAGCTTCTTTTTCGATGATGTATACATTGCAATTGATCAACAATTTTTGCATGGTTATTCAGTAGCTGAAAATGCGATAAAACTATGTTCCCTTCAAGTTAAAGTTTGTAAGGCGATCTTTCATACGGTAACAAACAAACGGTCAGAAAATTATCAAGAGACATGCAAGAAACACAGTATTTATTTCTACAAAATTCCAAATAAACATTATTCATTCTATGTCATGTTTTTGAGGATACAATATTTATTCAAATCAAAGAGCAAATATTATACATGAACCTAAACTGGTTTCATTTAAATAAGAGGAATTTAGTTTTCAATCATTATACGGTAATGACTCCTCAAGTTAAACGGTATATTTTATAATCATTAAAATATAGTTTTTGATGACCTGTCATTTGAATGGACACGCATGCGCAATACGTTAATCATTTCACTAACTGTCTCGAAAATTATTTCAGAATTATGCATATTAAGCTCTCTCCTCGGCCGCGAAGACGGCTGACGAATGAAAGTATAATTCATCGTTTGCTTAGGAAGAGGCATAATATTTTTTCTCTTCTTGCTGACTATAACAAAAAATACTTCAGAATTATTCATGTTCAATTGCTCTTTACGCTACGTTTTGCACTCGATCAACTGGAGTGTCATACAAATAGCTTAGTTGGTGCTTCATTTTGACTATGTGTTCAGTATTCTGTAGGTGGACGTGACAAAAATCGTTTTAGATTATTGCCTTTCTAATAGTATTGACTACCTTTTTGGGGGGCTCTGATGAGCACTAGTTAAGCAAGCAGAGAAGGCCGGTCGATGTATGGCTTGGTCATGGGAAAATTAAGTAAGTATTGCGTCAACATTTGACTTTATAAATTTGTGCAAACTGGAGACCTGTAGGTGATGAGCTCACCTATCGGTAGCATTGGTTAGCAGAATTCGAATGAAATTGAGCTTTCCTTACGCGAAGTATAAAATTCTCCCAAGGTTTTTGAAAGAGTGAAAAAACTGATTTATACTACATCGACGATATTGCAAAGGCTCCAACATCTTCATCTTATAAACAAATTTCGCAACCACATCACGAACCAGAATGTTGCTCATCATCATGGTCAAGATCAATCCACTTGTGTAACCGGAAGCACCGCCGCCAAGTTGAAATATTTACGGGTAGAGTGTCGACTTGGTGTAGACTTTCGTACTGATCCTAAACACAAGGGCTAAAGAGTCGCTCTTTGGTCCGGCTCTAAATTCTCTTGCGTTGGAGAGAGGAGGAATAAACACAAGGAACTTTTCGTAGTATACTGGTAATCTGCAGGCGAATTACAGGGTTCTTCATACGAGGCGCCCAATTTATTATTCGTCTTAGTCCAAAAGTTCACGGTAAAAGGCTTGACACTTCAGGAGTACTAACAGCCGAGAAACTACACAGTATGAGCCCTAATACACAGCTGAGAATAACAAAATGGATAGCAAATGTTACGAGAATTAGTCGCACCGAGATGTCTACAACCTGCGCCGCAGAGACTAGGGGTTCTAGCCCTAATGCACTGCAAAGAATCACAAAGATGGACAGCAAATGGTACGAGTACTAACCGCACCGAGATGCCGACAACGAACAGCGGAGACTAGGGGTCTTGCCCCAATTCACTGCAAAATTCCGATCACTCCCACGACGCGAGAGGCGCGCACGGTACGGCAGAAGCTGTACCAGAACGCTCACAAATATACTCGAGTGCGGAGGTTATTAGCCCCACAACACGAGAAGTGCTCGATTCGGTTACTAGCCATACTAGAGCGCTTCCAGCAACTGCAACTATCCAAGAAGTATAACTCCATTATAGGATCTCATTAATAATTATTTCCTCAACTACGGAGGAGTTTATTTTTGAATTCCCAGAGATCTGGCTATTTGAATTGGTGTCGAAACATGTGCACCCCAACCCAGTAACACTGAGCACACACAACTTTCCCGTGAGGGGTAACCCAGCTAAAATGAGCATACCTCAACACCCAGTTTACAATGTACACGAAATAGGCTGATAAAAACGTCTATATGCAAAAAAATAGATGATGTTGTCAATCACAATTAAATAGAATCATAGTATAATCCTTTGGTCAAACAATGATAAGTGATAGTTGACAGGAGATAGAATAAATCTCGATGACTTGCAAGCGCGTGAGTCGATACCAGTTCGTTAGGCTAGACGAATGAACATTGACTAAGCATTATCAAATACAATGAGAAGTAATATCACCTTATAAAATCATATTAATAAAGAGTTGAACCTTTTTGCAACATGACTACACGTTATAATCGACTTCTTATAGAAAATCTACCTCTAAGATGTCTAGCTTCCTTACGCAAGATGGCGGCCTAGCCGTCTTTACTTTAACGATAGTATCGCAGGTTGATAGCACTGATTCTCGGACAACCGCAGATCAATACGATTATCGCAAAAGAATAAAGTCCTTCGACAAAATAATTGCACATTAAAGCGAATAAATCTTGGGTCAAGTACTATTTTACGATTAACATGTCATAGAAATAAGTCTAAACGTGTCAGGGCTAGCAGACGACGCACGGCGCTGTCGGCGCGCAGCAGACGATTGCAACGCCACGCTACCGGCAGATAATATCACAGCAAAGGAGATTCCTTGTTTCTGTCAGGAAATAAAAATATGCTTACGCATTCCTTAGTCATACAAAATAATATCACAGTAACGAAATTCCATATTCTAGTAAAAAAAATGTATACAATCATATTGAGTCACTAATCTAACAGAAGAACATCATCAAAATAACACGTGGTCAAAACGGTGCTCCTAAAAATGAAAAAATATCACATAATATACATTCCGTCACACACATCACGACCTGAATTTTGCATTTCCATAGATATGAACAAACTACACAACCACCACATCACGTCCATGTATGGATGACGCTTGCTATCATAGTTATTAACAAACTCAACAACCACATCACGAACCTAAAGGGCGCCCTCTAACGTCAATATGAACAACGTCGCATTAAGCTGAATCAAAATGCACTCGTCGCTGAAATATTTGAAATATTCCGCAGAAAATTTATTAATGTCAACTAGTGATGATACAAATACAATCAGTATTGAATATGTTATCCCAGTATTGAATATGTTATACACCGGAACACAATAATCACGTCCCTGCCCGTCATATCGGTACAAATTTCATAGCAGCCTCAAGGGTAGCCGCTCGTGGTCCCAAATAGGTAAGTTGGCTGGTGCTATGAGAACAAATTCCGTAATAGCTTCGAGATCTGGACTGATTTATCCACGATTAAGCTTTGTTGACGGACAGATAGTGCCTTTCACTGACAAGCACATGCAGCCGAGTTGGATATAGCACCATATTGAGGGTGACATAAATTATTCAATGACACCACATTTTGACCTGTATCGAAAGCTGTATCTATTACATTAGACTTTGATATAATTTCTGAATAACTTTTTCACTCAATTTAATTACTTTTTAACCAGACGCCATGACTTTACAAGCAAAGAAGACGCCATGTAAATTCATCATAGCTTCTTTGAAAATGTTTCGGAGACCGGCTTCGTCAATAGTTCAAAAAATTCTATCGAATTCAAACACAATCAGTTGTGAAAATCTAAATCTATGCGAAAGAGATTAAATTCTATGTTAAGAGAAAATGACCTTCAAACATAAAACCTATGATTTCATAATATAAACAGGATTAGAACTCCACGCGTTATACGATATGGCTTCCGTTTAAAAGTAAAACACCGATTCCGAAACACGAACCACCAGAGATGTGACTGGATGTACTTCCATTGCACAATTTATTTTAACACAATGATGGAACTGGTCTTCGAAAAGTTTTCAATGCAGATATGGTGCATTTGCACTGCGTCTACATCGCTTTTAAATTTTTGGTGAACTTGTGATCAAAACAGACGAATGAAAAGAGCATCGGATCTAGGTTACGGCGACTCCTTTCCGATCTTCCGCTCCAGTAGAGGGCATAATAATTTGAGCTGCTAATTTAACAGGAGGCATCTTCCTAAACAAATAGGAGGGCAAGGGACATTAATCTAAAGCCCCCACAACACTTTCCTGATTTATTTCAGTTTTTACTAACATAGCACTTTTCTATCCCATCTACATTTAGAATTTATGTGACTAACAAAATTTTAGACTGAGTATATACAATTTTTTTGAGGGGGAAACATAATTAAACTTGTCACAGAGGGAAGTCACGTGAACAAAATTTAACTCTCGTAGCTTCCTTTCTATCCATGTAATACTTGCGTAAGATTAACAGTACATTTGTGACGAAGTAGTTACAGCAACATGTAGTAAGACTCATTTCTCACCAAATTTTAATTGTTTTAATAATATTCTTGACAGAACATAATGATTCACCTTGCAAGGACATAACATATTATTGACTGAACATAATGATCCAACTTGTCTCCTTTATTAAATTCATTTATACTGTATGTATAATTTCATCTGTAGAATAAATTTGCATTCAAAATCAGGGGTTGTGAAGCGGGTCTTTTAGTCAGTCCGTGGATGGGTTACTTACTGTACGAATTCAGTGATACTAGTTTTTTATTTCTATCTGCCCTCAATCAAAATTTCTATTAGTAATCGGCCTACCATGGACAATCATGGAATAATAATTAATATATCTGATTAAACTTTGTTCAACTAAGATTTAAATCGATGAAATTAACCTATATAGCAAAATTTTTTCCCTTGTCATTGCAAGACCAATATTCATGATTTTAATTGATACGTTGTACACTTGTTTGGCAGGAGTGAAAAAAACTGCTGGCACATCCCTCCAGGTTTTAGAAAAAATAAACGACTCGCAGGTCAGTTAGGGTTCATCCGCCTGCATATTTAATTTCGAATAAAGTTTGGCCAATAAAGAAACCAAAACTGCTTATAATTAAACTTTGTTTCCTTGATTTCTTTATTTATTTATTTATTTTTTTTTTGCTAAGATCCGGTACCGGACGTTGGAGCCGCAACGAGTGCTGACAATCAACGGATGAGTAAAAACTCGCCCATTAACCTGAAGAGTTAGCGGTTGAAGCAAACAGCATTTACCGGACTCTTAAATTGCATGAAATCTATCAAATAGCATTAACATGTATGTGGCTCTGCATTAGGCGTTAATAATATCCTCTTGCTGTTTTTTAGATTCAAATTTTATTTTTGTTTATTTCATTTTTGTTTCCTTTGATTTTATGGCTGCGCTTGTACGACTGAAATCAATGTATAACTAGCTCACAGTTCGATTAATTGCTGCCCTTAAGCTCCTGGGTAAAGCAGGTCAATGCGAGGAACGCATTCCAACAAAAAGAAAAATAGAGCCATATTTGTCCCTGCATTATTTAGCCATGTAATCTAATAGCTGCAGTGATTAGCTCCATTACCTGTGGTGAGAACAAAGCTTTCTTGAGAATCTTTATTGGCAAGTATGAATACTTAGATGTGTTTGGGACTATTGCCGAGACATTTTCTGAGAACAAGTTGAAAGAAGATTTGAATCGTGACTACTAATGAGACTCCTGAAAATAAATAAAGGAACATGAATAAATATCTAACAAAAATCGACTTGAACATGAATACTGTATTGTTATCAGAAACATTAAAATCTAACTATTCAAAATGATTATCATATATTTACACAAAATATACACGCATGTTAACAATTTTAAACCTAACATCCACTATTCCTATTTACACAAGACGTACCATACTTATTGACAGCAAACACATGACTAAACTAGTTTCCTCAACTCGGCCAAGGTCACGTCAAACTCTCTCTAATGCAAAATAAAAGAAATGTAAATGGTACTCACTGCAGTGAGTGACAGAGAGCGCATTTTCTCGTCGACGAAAACGTGAAATCACGGACAGACGGACATGACGAGCGCAATAGCGCCTTTGCCTTTTTTCCCTAAATAAGAAAATGCGCTAAATATGAGCAACCTGTCCAATCACTAACAATAATACTTGTAAAAATACCCTAAAGCATTCGGATCATGCACAGGCGAGTATATTTTAAAATTCATTCATATATTCCACTTTTTCACCGTATTTTAACATTATAAAATATTTTATAGATAAATTTTCATATCGCAAAGCTCCTGCAACCGTATGTCAACCAATACGGGATTACTGAGTACATGCAGTCAATTGAGGGGGCAAAAATCTAAATTTGTTGAGATGAATATTCTATGCAAATATTATCAACTATTTTCGACTCCAAAAAGAATATCCCTTCAGTACAGCTTTCACTCAGTACACGAGTCTTTGGCGGTAAAAACGGGACCGTGTTCAGAGTCACAATTCTCATATAGTTTCAGCTTTTTTAATATATCAAGCATACGACCTTGTGCACACATTCCAGAATGCTCCAAAATATAACATAGAAGAATATGCAAGATTTTCCTTACTGTAAAATTGGCGTTCTGACGAAATGATAGAACTATTCTGCATCTCTCTGGCCTCACCTAAATAAAGAATAGTTTTTAGCAAGCATTAATCGATAGAACTATGACTCATCTAGCCACAACTTTGGTTTCTTTATATTAAGGTGAAATTTGAATATTGCTTTTTATTTGCATATGTGACGGAACTTAAATTTTGTGAAATATTTTTTGTTTGAGAACATAGTATTGGCTGGACTTAAATTATCCAACTTCATTAAAAGATTAAAAATTTGGTGTTATATATTACGTAAGAATGTGACTAAATAGTAATATAGTATTGTGATTTTATGGCAGCAACATTCAATCTCGTTTAACTGTATTATTATTTTGTTAATTCAAAGGATTTAGTTATTAACGTCTTGGGACGAGACTGAGCGCCTTGTAGCTCCAACGTGACTGGTCGAGTCAGCTGGTAGCCTTGCGGCGGTGCGCCGTCATTCCCCTCGGTGTTCTTGGACGACGAAGGACTCGATCTCTTGAGAATTAGTTTAGGATTATTCGACTATTAACTTGGGATTAGTTTGTCTAAGGATTAAAATTATGATTACTTTATTGTATTGTATTATATTATCTTCATTCGTACCTGAATTATGAAGCTATTTTATTTTGTTGCGCTGTAAACGAGGTATAGGGATGAGGTTATTTTAGCTGAGTTACCCCTTGCTGGCAAATTGTTTGTGCTCAGTTTGACTGGATGGGGGTCCATATGTTTCGCCTCGAATTTGGAGAGTTATATATAGGATTGCAAGACTCTACCGTATTTCTGGATATAAATTGGAAATAAATATATTAACGGAGTAAATAAGTCAATGGTAGAGTAACCAGCGGAGGGGAATTAAATCTGCCATCAAGCATTTCGTAAGCTTTCTGGTGCAGCAGATGCCGTTACCGTTCGCTCCTCCTGTGTCGTGAGAATTAAAACTATCCACGCTCGGTAGTTAGCAGAATTTGGCAGTGTATTAGGGCTATAGTCCCCCCAGTCTCTGCGGCTGGCTGTTGGCATCTCAGTACGGCTAGTTCCCGTACTGTGCATTTTTGTTATTCATGGTAGTGTATTAGGGCTAGTTCTATTCTCTGCGGCTGGTTGTTGTCATCTCGGTGCGGTTAGTTCCAGCGCCGTTTGCTGTCCGCTTTTTGTTATTCTCAGCTGTGTATTAGGGCTCTTACTCTAGTTTCTCGTTGCTGTTTGTGCCCCTGAGGTTGCAGTCCTTTTTCCGTGAACTTTTGGACTAAGACGAATGATAAATCGTCTGCCCTTGTATGAAGAATCTTGTAAATCGCCTGAAGTTCTCCAGTTTACTACGAAAAGTTCCTCGTATTAATTCCTCCCCCCCCCCCCCCACAACGCAAGGGAATGTAGAGCTGGACCAAAAAGCGAGTCTTTAACCCTTGTGTTTAAAATCAGTACGAAAGTCGCCACCAAGTCGGCACGCTACCCGTAATTTTTTTCCAACTTCTCGGTGGTGTTTCCGGTTGCACATATAAATAGATGCTGCCGAACTCTCAATGCATTTTTCTCAATGCTCAATGCGTTTTTAAATGTTCTCTATGTCACGCTTCAAAGTTCGATGAACTAGAGTCGTACGAATAGCTTACTTAGTGCTAAGCTGTTCACTACATGTTCAGTGGTCCCATGCTGGATGCGATGAATAGCTTTAAGTTGATGTATTACTAATATCTTTTCTTAAATCGGTTTTTGAAGCACTGAAGAGTACTATCGCCGTTCAGAAATATGCTAGATTTCTAAAATTTTAGGTTGAGGTATTAGCTCGGCTATGGTCAAATTGTTCAAGTATTGCGCCAAAATTTAGCCCTATACCTCTGTGCTACCTCGATCCGTGCTCAACTTCGATCTCACCATGAGCTCCCCTGGATCGTAGCGTCAGTATGCCTTGTTTAACTATGTTTGAACTTTCCTATCTTTCCTACCTCGCAGGATGAATTTAATTTGGCAGCGTCTCATCATACAGAACCATGAAATAAACCGATTAATTTTTTCTCACTTGATCAAAGATGTTTCATTATATTCAAATGCGCTTGTAACTTCCAAATGCTGCCACATCCTCATAGATAGGATCAAACCTCACAAACACGTCACGAACCGGAATGTTGCATCATCGTCATATTATGAAGAAACCTCACAACCACATCACGTCCATGGATGACGCTTACTATCATATCTATAAACAACCCTAACAACCGAATCACGGCCCTGAATGTTGCAACATCCTCATATAGATGTGTACAAACTACACAACCTCATCACGACCATGAATGTTGCACATCACGCCCTGAATATCGCAATCGTTAATATAAACGACGTCGCAGGCAGCTTAATCAAAAAGCACTCACCGCTGAATCATACGAGCCGAAAATTTATTAATGTAATCAGTGAATAATAAAAAATCAGTACTGATTGAATATACACGTCCCTGCCTCGGTAAATGGATTTGAAATTTCTTGATCCATGGTTGGCCACTGGTCATGTTCCCAAGGTCACTGCCAATAAATGTCACATCAGCTCCTAATTCTTTCCTGATTGATTAATGCTGGAAGTTTTCGTGGAAATACTAGTTGCTGACGTATATATACTGGGTTCACCATATATATGGCAACGCATGTTTTTCTTTTTTCTCAATAAAACAAACAGGTGAAATAATTTTTTATAGGATGAGCTAATAGCCAAGAATTACTTAAATTCTTAAAACAGTAGGAACCGTTTACTTCGAGTCTCAGATTGATGAACACTAAATAATAATTTAAAATTTCGAGTTGAGGTAGTCTATAATACCTATCTACCAAAGCTTAACAATGCTATGTAATATATTAGTTCATCACCTGGAGCCATACTATCAAAACTCGCTAAGAAAACGTAAGTACCATACGCAGTAGTTTCTTTTCTATGATTGGTGGATTTTGGATTTTGCTTGGAAGGCCGTCAATGATTGGCTGATGAATTTACGATCTCTTAACTTTTTTTGAAAGTATGGCCCCTGATGATCACAGCTCCAGGTCGCAAAAAGTTATGGAGCTAAATCATCATGTGCTATTAAAATACGTACTATAAAATATTTTCATCTGCACCTATTTTCCTAATAAAGCTTATTTAACTCGTGAATACATTGCTCTATCGAGCTTTAAAAATAGAGAATTTTCTAAGAGCTAAATTCAAAATGCATTTAGAAAATTTGTTGGAGTCCATCATGCGAATACTGAACACGTAGCAAAAATGTGTAGCACAAACTAAACTATACTAGGTTACTACTGATCCTTGACTTAATAAACGTTCCTGCACGTTCACTTAAACAATTATTTTCATTCTTAAAAATTGTCTACAGTACATGAGATAGTCAACGTATTGTGCATCTGTTACTCTGCAAATAACTAGCCATTTTTAAACCGATTGTCCTTGAACACAAATAACCTGACGCAATAGCTTGGTGATTCCTAATCGGTAATAGTTTATAAGAAATTTTCATTATTGAAGCGAAATCAAAAGTTCTCTAAAAATTATTTTCATAAGGCTTGAACGTATATTATTCCTAATAAATTGCGACCTCTCGTTAAGCTTGAATCTTGATGAATTCTCGAAATTATGCTAATCTTTTGAGAAAAACGTTAGGTTAAATCCCTTAGCAATATATAAACTCCGTGCCTAACAACTACATTTTTCTCATCATACTTTTTTAGATTATAACCGTGGCCCCTGGTCCATGGCCACATGGACCAGGGTTCTTGTTTCATATTATAGTAATCCATCGGGACCTTGTATAAACCATGAGTATACTTGTATACTTATGATGTCACCACGCAGACGTCGAAAACCGAGGCTTGGAAGCTTCATAATCTTAAATCTCTCTTCGTAAGACTTGATCTTCAAGCCTGGAATTATCTTTGTTGTACGTCTTTGAACACTCTCTACTGAATTTTTATCCATTACAAGTTTCGGTGACCATACGGCGTTTCCAAACTCTAGGTTTGGCACACGACAGCGACAAGCAACAGCTTCATCGTTTCTGCATCTAGGAATTCATAAGTGCGTCTGATCAGTTCAAGAAGTTTGTTGGATATATTAACTTTCGTTTCAATATGCCTATTAAATTCCAGCTCCTTGTCGACATAAACTCCAAATCTTTTTCCTCGCTTGACTTTTCAATCATTACTCTCTCTTTGCAACCATGTCTTCTCATACTGTAATCGTGCTGTTCAGTGTTCTTCCCGAGGTGACGTACTTCACCCTTGTCAGCGTTACAAAGCAGCTGCCACGTATCGAGCCAGTTAACTAAACTATCAAAATCATATTGCAATTGCACTTTATTTGAATCATTCATAACTGTATAATAAACATTTGTGTGTCATCGGCATACATGGAGCATACCCTTGACACTACTTCTGGCAGATAATTCATAAAAGCAACAAACTAAACAGGCACAAGCATGCTTCCATGTGGCACGCCACTGCGCACAGTCCAGTCGTTCAACTTAGACACTAGGTTAGTGGTGCATAATCTACCGGCAATAAAGCCAATTGGCAGTTTGATAGGAGATGATGAACAGGCAAGTGATCAATAATCCTATCCCTCACAACAGATTCCATTACCTTACAACCAACACTTGTCAGACTGACAGGACGATAGTTACCGGGGCTACTCTTGTCACCTTTTTTGAACATTGGTGTCACTTTAGCTTCTTTCCCAGTCGGCCGGCAAAGTCCCTTCGTTCAAGGTTTTTTTTTTTTTGTAAGAACACTGTCAGAGGGCCGGCCTGGATGGTTGCTAATGCTATGAGTAATCAAGGGTGGAAACCGTCTGATCCAGATGGCTTCAGGGAGACCAGGCGCTTGAGAACCTCTTCTTTGTGTATCTCAAAACATGTTAACTTCGAGCCTACTGAACGCTCCTCTATAGTTGGAATGCTGTTCAAGTCCTCATCTGTGAAGACGCTGCTAAAGAATTGATTTAGAACGTTGGCCTTGCCCTCATCAGAGGATATCTCCCGTTGACCTACTTTCAAATCAGGAATACCGTCTTTTGTCTTAAACTTCGAACTAGCGTACAAAAAAAAGGCTTTCGGGTTCCTTTTTGTAATCTTGGCAATCTTTTTTCAAAGCTTTTCTCTGTCGTGTGACAGATTTTCTTATCTTGATACTGCTATTTTTCCCTTGCGATTTTTAGGGATTGTTTCTGTAATACAGATGTCTATACACTCGGTATCGATCAGAGTTAACAGTAAATTTTTCTAAGACAAAATCCAATTTCTTGTAAAAACATTTCAAAACTTTTGGTGTGCACTTTAACTTTGATGCATGCTGTTACTTCTTACATTATTCACAGGCCACCTGGATCTACGGACATGACCGTGTGCGGTCGGTGTTGTCTTGACATCTTAAATTAGAGTGGTTGACCTGATTTTCCGTGCTTCTCTACCTGTTTCTCTCCTGCCATTACTTGCGAAAATCCACCTTCTTTAATGGGGTAGAATCCTTCTTTACGAAAACGGACTTGTACTCAGCGTATACTCCTAGCTTTGTCGCTGCCTTCAGCACGCTTCTAAGAGTCCAGATGACTGTTAGGAGCACGCTCCTATATACTTTACAGTCGCCAACAGAGGTTTGCATGTGTTGGAGCTGCGTCCTGCGAGTGTATCCTCTTGCACGATTTAATATCAACCGGTGTGCTCAGTGCTTGGCTACAACAGTCTGCAATGATAAACGGAGCTTGCTATAACGGTCTGCAACATAGAGCTCCATAAATTGAAAATTAATTTAATAATGATGTCTTATTGATTGTTTTCTACCTATTGTGACTCTGAGGTTTGAAAAAATTATTTGTGTGAAATTTTCAAAATATTTTTGGGAAATTTTCAAATTAATGCGTTTACCCTCATACTTCAAAATTTTCTTGAAACACGCTAATAATAAAGATGATATGGTAGAGCTTTGAAACTTGGAACATGAACTCTAATGATGTTTTTATGCCAATTTTCACAATTGTGACCTTTAAAAATACTATACAGATTTTTTAGAAATTTTCGCACACATGATAATTTTTCATAGTTTTAAAATTTTTAAACTACCCTCGAATCGTGGAGGAATCGGTCTAGTGGTCTGAAATTTTGCACACAGTATTTTTGCACTCACACAACTGTAACGCACTATTGTGGAACTGAACTCTAAAATAAGTGAAGAAAACGCGGTACCCTAATGCGGATGGCTTATATAAATTATAATAGTAGGCTATCATATCCTCTTACTTACAGACGCTCTTGATGCATTCAATTAAATCTCGCTGACGTCTTCTGCAACTATAAAATTAACGTGGATCGGAGTCCTGTCATTCGACGATGAACTAAATCTGATGCACTGAATCTTCTCTAACTATCCTTTTAAGTCAGCCAGTGAATCAAGTGGTGTCAACGTGACCTCCCGAATCATTAAAAATCATTTATTACTATCGTAGGTGGAGAGATAAAAGATGCGACACGTCTTCATTTCAACGACCTTCAAAAAGATCATTATCTCAATAATAAAACTTGTTTTCTCACAAGCTTACAATGAAAATTAATGAACTATTAAAATTTCTTGCATATGATGTAGATTGTGGAACAAAACATTGTGATAAGATGTAAAGAAATCATAACCTAAAAGCCCTAGGCGAACGAATATCACGTACATCTGACGAGATTATCGGACCAACGACCGACAATCATCGGACGATTTCAGGATGAGAAGAACTCGCTCAGTAAGGATGAAAAGAAGGATGTGAAGAACTCGCTTCAACCATCAACTCGGATGAGTTGATGGTTGAAGCGCACTGCATTAACCGGACGCTAAATTAAACATGAGAAAATATCAACTGGCATTAACTTGTATTAGACTCTAATGTCGCCTCATCAGACTCTAATGTCATCATGTTGCTGTTTATAAGCTCTTATCTAATTTTCGTTCCTTTAATTTTCAACATTATGGATTTTATGCCAGAAATTAATTTGTAACTAGGTCGCAGTATGAAACCTTATCGAAATTGAGCTCCTGTGGCATGCATGCCATTTACAGTTGTAGAGTTACCCAGGGTCATGTGCGTACTTGAACAGATGAGAGTGCACATGGGAAATGCTTTAAATTTCATCTAAAAACCGAGTATAAATTATGCCATTAATACAAGCATAATTGATTTTATTTCTATGAAATTAATAATGATTCTAGATGCAACCGATCCTGCAGTACTGAGTGCATGAAATTTTTTGAGGGGACACAAAGCTAAATTTATGACAATGAATATTCCATGCAAATATCAACTTCTATTTTCGATTCTGGAAAATATCGTTTCACTAGTCCTCCAGGTATTTTAGTAGTTACATCCTCCACTTCATTCAGGAGACCATTGCGGTAAATTAACATGATATATATATGACCAAGTGTTTGCAACTACACGGGACCGTGACACAATTGGCATATAGTTTAAGCTTCCTAATTGATGAAACTTTAAAACACATTCAAACATTTATGAATGTTTCAAGGTATAACCTCGTAGAATTAACAAGATTTCACTTAGCGTAAAATATGTGCTCTGGCGAAATGAAAATTTTATTCATCAACTATTTGGTCTCACCTAAATAATTTTTAGCCAGCAAAAGTCGATAGAACGTCGGTGTCATTGTATCATGGGGCGAAATGTACATAGCTTGTTAGTTGCATAGTAATGGATGCACAATTCGTCACTCATCTCACAGACAATAACAATTAATATTTCAGAATGATAAATTTTTAAAAGTTCTGTTCGCTACGGTTCTCTGTCCAATCAATTAAATAGTCTAATGAACGGTTTAGTTGGTGCTATGCTTTGCACTACATATGTTCAGTGTCTTCAAGCTGGGCGCGATGAAAACGCTAAGCGGCTGATTTGGTCGTTGACGTGGTATAAAGCTATTATTTATGCTCTCATGGGGACTTTTGCATTATTTAGCATTGTATGTGGCCAAAAAATACACGTATTGTACAAAACGTACAAAAATACAAAAAATACACGTATTGTATCACCCAATACATTGTACAAGTATTGCGTCAAAATTTGTCTTCATAACTCTGTGCGACCTGGATCCGTGATGAGCTCCCCTGGCCATAGCATTTTGCCCTGTTTAAGTAAGTTTTAACATTCCCGCCTCGCAGTATGAAACTACCTTTACTGTGTCTCATCATACTGAACCTTGTAATAAACCGTTGTCATTTATTTCATTTTTCATTAAATAGAGGATGTGTCATTATATCCGAAGGGATATTCAACTTTCAAATATAGCACCATCGAAACAGCTTTGAAAAACTTCACATCACGATCCTAAATTTTACACCATTGTCATTGAGATGGACATACCATAAAATAACATCACGACCGTGAAATCTGTACATCACCGCACTATAATCTCCAGCATCATGCATCCGTGCCGCCGAATCGTATGAACAGAAAACTGATTTATGTACTGCATTTTATGTTAATAATGTAAAATCGGTATTCAATGAATATACACGTCCCTGTCACGGCATACCGCTATTAAAATTTATGGACGGTTAATGAATGTCCAATCGTATAAAGTCTACAGGTGAGTTGCCTGACAATTGCTCTGCAAGTAAGCGAACTTCTGCTTTCAATTTACGTATTATTGACTGCTTTACTTATGTATGCCGGAACTAATCATGAAATAAGATTTGTTGACGGAAATAGAGAGCCTGTGATTGTCACACACAACTGAATTATGCCTGGCACCATTTATATATATCAGTTATCCACACGAACTTTAAATAAGATCGAGTGCTGTCTCTAGCACGATAAAATAATATTTGTTGACGAAAATAGAGAGCCTGTGATTGTCACACACAACTGAATTATGCCTGGCACCATTTATATATATCAGTTATCCACACGAACTTTAAATAGGATCGAGTGCTGTCTCTAGCACGATGTCCGCATTAAATTATTTTGTACTAGCCCTCTATAAATGGAAGAGTTGTTGAAACTTGCACACTGTACGTAACTAGCAAATTCAATGAAGATGAAACGCGGAAATTAGAAGCAAGTTCACTGGAAATGAAACCTGGTCGTCGGCAGGCAATTTATTTTTCTTGAATAACATAAACAAGGTTAATTAAATATAACCAAAAAAAATCATCCAATTAGTCATTAAACAAATCAGCTAATAACTCACCTCGTACCTCAGCCAATATTTCACCTCGTCTCTTAGCGGGCTACTTACCACTCCTCTACTAATTCTTCATCCCGTAATTTTAAAGATAAGAATTCGGCACCCTATCACCCAATACATCGACCGACGCTGCAGCCACTACCTCACCTTTCTTCCTCACAACAGTATTTCCTGTTGTGAGAAACAGCCTAAACAGGGTGCTTGACCAGCATTGCCCAATACCATCATCACTTTCATAGTCCTGCCCATGCATGTTCAAACATACTACTTAGTAGACTAGCATTGAACCGTAAACTAACAGCCACTGCTCCAGCCAGCTAAGTCTTCACGATATAGTTAGGTGTAGATACCTTAAAATGCTCGATTGTAATGCGTTGAGACCTGCTTGGGAGCCTGTCCCAGGTGGCAGGATAAACTGCTGTTTAATGTCATAGTAGTTACTCCAATTACTTCAATGTATTCCAAATAATGAAGAAGGTTGTAGACTTTGGACTACATCACTTGGGCTACATTGGAGTAATTAAACTAACAAACACGACATCGAGACCGTCTGAGTTGCATATTAAAAACCAGCATTGCCCAAAATCCATCACTTCCTATTTTTCCCTTGCGCAAGCCTGTTACTGAGGTGATTAGCATTTGAATTAAAGTGCCGAAGCCACGGGCGCCTTAAGCCAGCAGCCACTGCTCCCTACTGTACAGTCTTCATGTCTTCTACTCCCCAGCCTGCGTCTTCATCCACACATGCCCGGACTCTCCACCCAAACAAACCTTTACGGACCTAACCTAACCTCATTGGCTGCAGCAAGGTGGAGAAGCGGGGCAAGTGGGGGACTGGTGCCGGTCATTGAATGCAGCAGGATGGGGAGGCGGGATAAGTGTGGAGGTAGGTGGACTAGGTGCATGCTGGGGTGTAGATGCAGTGAAGACGAAGCTGGCTGGAGCAGTGGCTGCAGGAACACAGCGCCTTTGGCTTCAAGCAGTCGCGGAACTAAAGCCAACGGATTCAAGGGAATCTCTGCACTTCGCGGATGCACCTCGGGGACAAAATATTACCTTCTGAAAAAGACCTTAGTATGGTTGAAAGCGAAAACAAACGACCTTTTTTGTGGAAAAAAAAATTTTCCTATCACATACGGTGACTCAAGAAATTGAATGCAAAGTTCAAAGCCCTCGAATTTCATGGCCAGAAGGTAAAAAAATGAACCCTTCGTGCGTACTGGAGCCATTTATATCGCAATTGAGTTGCAAAAATAATGGCAGACGCAGCTTTGCGAGGCCTTTATTTTGGCATATAAAAAAGCGGAAAAAATTTTCTCCCTATGATTTTCAAAATGGCCCTGGCTGTCTGCATTTCATACAAGCAATGCACAATGTTAAATGATGTTGATTGATGGTGTGACTTAAGCCAATAAGCTTTAATCAATTGGATTTTTCTTGAATGGAAAGGTTTCAAAAAATTCCCTTCTATCACTGTTTCCAACCCCTACCCCTCCTCCTTCTCTCAAAACCCCCCCATGCACGGCCTTCTTAGCTGCTCTGTACAGCTCCCTAGGCCGGGCAACCCCATATACCAGCGCTAAAACAGCGCAGAGTTCCGTCCCTGCCGAGCTGCTAGAATTTTGTCTCTATATCAGCCATTGCGCAGCGCTGTTTTAGGGATAGATGGCCGGTTATAGTTTCACGACTCCATCCTGCTAAAGCGCGACCAGCCCGGCTAAACCCGGCGCCGGTCTCGGCTCAAAATTTTAACTGGGATTCCCTGCCCTAAATTTTAACTGGGTAGGACTACTTTATAATCAGAAAAACCGTTTTTTGCCCTACACTTCGAACTGGCGTACAAAATAATGGCTTCCAGGTTCGTTCTTGCATTTTTGGCAATATTTTTTTCAAAGGTTTTCACTAAGGTGTGAGTTGTGACAGGTTTGTTTAGCTTGATTTCGTGCTCTAAATAGCATACAGGTTATAATCAGTATCGCAGCGACATCGTTAATAACGCTTTTAGGCTTGTAGTAATGAAGCCTTACCTTAGCGGGATAATGAAGCCTAACCCTCAGTAATGCCTGCCTACGAGCTTCGGGATCTCACAATATCTGGCGACGAAACTGGAATTGATTTACAAGGCAAAGTTTGGGCATCACTGCTGCCCTATATCGGCAACAGCGGCTTGATGAGGCGCCTTTGTCCGACAGCCGCGGACATTTCAATCGCTCGGTCATGAAGAAGCATTCGATGTTCAAATATTTGTTGAAACGAAGCATATTTCCCTTTGCTAAAATCATTGAATAACTCGGCCAAACTAACCTCGTGAGGTCGAATGTTTGTGCCGGCGATTGTGCTCCACTGGCGACTCAGCCAATTATATCATAGCGATAACTTGGTGAATGATATTCTTTATGGGAATGCATCTCAGTGCTTCGAAATTCTTGGAATTTTTTCTTTTTTTTTGCATTGTCAATTCTTGAATCACAGTCAACAGTTGTTATTGAACGGAGGCAGCCTTAGTGTATTTTATATGTTATATTATCGCAAAATAATATATCTTATAACATGGCAGATGCGTCTCATAAGGAAAGTAAGTTCATGATTTATCTATTTTAATATTTCCATTGACATTCAATTTTTGGAAAGAAACTTTTCTACACAACGAAAATTAATCTTTTTGGTGGACTCCGGAAATGAGAAATGTCGGTAATAATTACAATGGATCGATTGTAATAACAATCCCCACACTCTCCTGGGCCCGGAAGTTTTCTGGTGAGAGCTCCGAATAAATTAATTTCCTCCTTGAATGTATAACTCATTCATGAGGGTCGCGATTCATTGGCATAAACCAAGGGCACCTTGACTTCTACTCATGGATGAATAAATTTGGTGAACTTGAGGACTCTATGAGATTTATTCTTATTCACATTCAGCGGAGTAATAATAAATTGTGATTTGATTCGTAATTAAAGTGTGAACATATGAACAGATTGCGCCAGAGTGTTTGTATGGTCAGATGTTAATGAATTATTTTACCGGCAATACATGTTTCATGTCGGTATCAAGTGCTGGTGATGCATACAATAATAAAGTTACTTGAGCGAGAAAAGTTTTAGAACAAGTGCCAGAAAATAAATTTAAAGATGATATCTCAGACGACTCCTGAAATGAATGAATAAAGACTCCAAGTAATCGGATAAAAAACACGGGAAAATAACGGAAATTCTAAGGGATTCATTCCTAAATCTACCCAATTGATCGATTGTTCACAAATTGCTTGAAGGGATGCTTAACAATTTCTTTAGGGTGTAAAGATAATACTTAAACAGGTATGTTAGCGATACGAAATCCGTTCCCCTTTTTGTGCAACAGTTTCATGTTATTATAATAGGAAATATTCCAGTGCGTTTTGCGTACTCGAAGGCTGCAAGTGCGCTGCTGTTCAAACTGATAATCACTTCTCCGTTACCATTTCGATGGAGATGTTAGGTAACATTTCGAAAAAAAATTGTTGCCCTGGAACCATCTACAAGGAAAAATATGTTTAAACTGTAGGCATCATTAATATATGAACTGTCAAATTTGATGCAATGAAACGACCATGAGAAGGAAAAATAATTTAGTTGTTTGTAAAATTTAGGTGTCACGATCAAATTGACTACTGTATTCAGTAGTTATAAATGGATTACGGAACTTCTCGAACTTTCATTGTAATCAAAAGTCTAGCAAATTTTGAGCGTGTGATGAGCGCATCCCTTATTCTGACGGTGTTTTGGCTCATGAACGGCTCAGTGAGACGTATAGCGTCGGCTTCTGACTTCGTCTCAGTGAGCGCGCCTCAACATGGGCTCGGGCTTCGGTCCTGCAATAGGCAATCATCGGATCATGTCATGCAGGGCACCTTCCCCCATTCTGCCGCAAGTTTTGAAATATTTTGGTCACGAAAAAAACAGAAAAATTCAGAATTTTTTTATTAGTCAACACCTATTTTCACCTTTAAATTATGATTTTTCGAGGACAGGTTTCGTAATCAAGTCGTCATTCATCCAGCCTTTTGTTACCTCCATTGTAGTTGGGATCATGAAATATTAATAACATTATACAGTCAATTTAGGACAGGTCTTCTAAATAGACCAGTTTTTATGTCTCCAGAAATACGTCACGAACATCACAGTATGTTTGTGACGTGTTAGTAGCTTCTAATTCAACTGCAATTTTCAGTAACTATTCGGTTCAAAAATTTCATCGTTATATCAAGCAGTTGCTATTTGATCATTATTTCCGTGAAACTCGCTCGTATATTTGAATCTTTATCACAAGGTTGTAGTATTTCGATCTAAAAATTGCTTCTTAATTACTACCTGCTACTGCGCCCTAACTCACGGTAACGCATATTCTGAAGTCGATATTCACCATCGACCTCACTAAAGTAACCACAGATTAAGCTCGTGCCAAACTATTGCCCATAATGCAACTTTTACTCGCACATCTTCTTGCTATGTCATTTAATACAAAATACTTCATAGAAAAAAATGCCCGTGTACGATAAGCATCAGCTTTCTTGATTTTACTTCTTCCTCAAATATATAAATATCACGCGTATCCATTTATCCAGCTATAAAATAATTAGTACCAGCCAAATTGGAGTAAAAACAGACTACATATTGTAGATTCGAAGGAGACATCAACAGGCGATATATCTTTAACGATAACTCGCTTACTTTTTTTATTACAATTGCAGAGTGTGTTGGCGCTAAATTCATGGACAAACTCACGGCCTCTAGTTTTCTTGCGCGTAGGCATGATACTGAACTGTGCTGCTCAATTTACAGTCTGATTTTTACAGTCTGGAGTGAGAATAGTTGAGTTAGGGATACAATTGCTTGTAGAGTAGACTGAATTTTTCAGTAGTTATGCATAGGAGACGTTTGTCTACTTTTCGAATATGTTCATTTTTATAATATTGACCTATATTTTTGAAGCCTTAAGGCCAGTAAGCTATTATGAGAAGAAAAACTATGGAGGTGTTTGACTCATAAACACGTGTTGAACACGCTTCAGGCGCACGACGACGGGTCACAAAACTTGGATTGATGTATCAAGCAAAGCTTGGGCATCGCTGCTGCCCTCGGCAACCGCCACTTGATGAGGCGCCTTTGTCCGACAGCCGCGGACACTTCAATCGCTCGGTCATGAACAAGCATTCGATGTTTAAACATTTGTTTAACATCGAAAATCATTTGTTTAACATGTTTCAAATATTATAAAGTTCCTCCTATGCCACGAGCAATTGGACAGATGTCTTAGTGTTCATTCTTTGCAAGCTTCTCTTACAAATAATGTTTCCATATTTTCATTTATTTAACATGTAATAACATGTATCTGAGAGCTGCTGCAAAAAAGTAAGGTTTATAACACGTTTTTTCGAATAATTATTATTTTATACCCTAATAATAATATTGTGTTAAACCTTGTATCAACATATCCTAACTTTCCAATGAATTTCTCAAAATATAAAAATTAAATATCAAATATTTGCTTTAATGTGTATCTTAATTAAGTTAGTATTTTACTTCCACTCAGTTATCTCAACGACAATTGAAAATTTTACAGTTATTCTCCTTCAATTCGGGCATGAATATCTTTCATTTTAAACTCAATATTCTAGACTATAGTGGAAAGTGCTTCATGTTGTTACAGTCCACGAAATATTACTATACCTATAAAATAATCGAAGGCTTCAAGTAAACGATTGCTCGTCATAACTCTCTTGTTTTTTTCTTTCACTTCGGCGATTTTGTTTGCTGCCTGTCTATGAACTCATAAGCTCAAACTGCAATGCACTGATGTATAAACTGCCTCGTTGGCTTGTGTGCTTTCTCTGGTTAAATTTGCAGCACTTAGGAGAGGTGCTCCGGAAGACATGAATAATTTTGACGATTGCGACGACAAAATCTATTCCATTGCTTAGTTATCAAAAGAAACCATTCTATGATCCTTCGATCACGATTGGTTTTAACCCGTTTTTCGGTACACTACTGTGCGCTCAACCGTCAGAAATGTAGCAACATCGTTTCATTATTCCTCAACGAAAGAACAATTTATCGTTTAGCGACCATGTATATCTCTTCGTTAGCTACCCCATGCTACCCTATTTAACCCACACTGTTAGCTAGCCTATTGGTAACCCACATGCAACCTACTGTATGTCAAGCCATCCAATCGCCATCACATTCCGTCGCTCCTTCACCTATACTATGAGTATAAATCACCTATAGGGATTATTGACACTTTAATTATTTACTCATAATTTAAACATTTATAACACTTAGTGTACTGTAACTAATACACAACTACTGAACACTACAACCAAAACGTTCAGAACGGACATAAATTCCATCTATAACTAAAGTATTCTCTCATCTCAGGAATGATGTTGCGGAGGAGCTGCCACATCTACGAGTTATCCTCATCTATCTCAGACTAAATAGTGGTAAATACCAATGAACTTCCATAAGACTGGTCCTAGTAAGTATTTGTATTATTTTCAATTTTAAAAGGCAGGCTAATTCACTTGTATATGTTGGAGCAGTGGCTCCAAGCCGTCGCGGCACTGGTATGACTTGCGATGTTTCTAGCGCGGTCTGTGACTTCCTAGCTCCGTGGCTGACATTAGCTGAGCATGTTTATACAAAGCATTTGCTACAAGGCTTGTTTAGGAGTTAAAA
>NW_025932750.1:0-500 GCF_000764305.2 Hyalella azteca
GTGGCTTGCCTGGTGGGGGAGGAACCACGTCACGACAAACGCAAGGTGGGGTTGACAATTATATATTATATCATTTTTAATATTATATTATTATATATAATTTAGCTACCCATGATCTTTGAAAAGGGTATATGTAGGGTATTGAATATTGCCAGTATGTGGTTTTTACTATTACCAGCTAATAAATATAGTATTCAATGTTACAAGCTATTAAATAGGGTTTTCAATATTACCAATTATTAATAGGGTATACAATATTACCATTTATTACACTACTTATTATTTACAGTCTCTGGTGTTCATTACAAAGAGCTTCTCAATAGTGATGGTGAAACTGCCCGAGTTTTCACTATTCTCAACAATGTTCATTAATTCACTGCTGCAAGTTTCGTATGAACTGCTCTTCAAATTTCTGCAAATAAATCACTTCTTATACCATTGAAAATATACTGAAGACCGGCCAATAAAATGAGAGAACATTGTTATTATTAAAACATTTA
>NW_025932751.1:0-4089 GCF_000764305.2 Hyalella azteca
TTGCTGACATTCGCTGTTTGTGAGGCGACAATCGCTGTTAATTGATGATTTGTGCTAGTAATGTTGATATTAATCCAGTATACTTGATTATTTGTAGACCCAAAACACGTTTTGATTTACGAAAAAATTGATTTTGATTTACAAATACGCCAAATTTTCAATTAAGTAAACACAATGTTTGCTCATATCTTAAATAATAATTTATTTATTCGTATAATATACACTGTCCATTAAATCTTCACATATTTTCTTCTTACCAAACATGTCATGTCACCAACACAACTTCTCATTATTTTATCTATAATGACATATCAAAATAATGTCACAAAAAAAACATGTTTATAGTTCCTATGTACAGGCGCTAAGACTACGTGATCATGAAATGTATGAGATGATGACAATGATGAGAATGATGAAGCGATGATATTTGGTCTCGCTATATGTGTTATACTATATACTTGCTATATTCGTATATGTCACTTGAAAAACCTATACGTCATTTTCTTTATATTTCTTACCTACTTTTTTCATACCGTTATTTTTTTTCATTGTACAATAATCGAAATTTTGAGGAAGTCGAAGACATGAGATACAGTCGGGACATTTTTTGACATAAAATTTGAGACATTTTAACTCTCATTTTGAGACATTATAACTTTAATTTTTAGACATTTTAACCTTCATTTTGCGACGTTTTGAGTCACTTTATGAGTTATTTTGTGACACGTGACACAAAAAAGTGTCCAGCTCTTGCCCTAAGCACGATTTTTGTCTCAACTTGTACCACTAAATATTTTAAAAATGTCATTCTTTACCTGTCAAGTGACTATACATGACCAATTTGTCGCTAAGGAAAGTATAGCAATAATTTTTTGTAGATTAAACATTGATATGAAAATTTTATTAGATCAAATATTAAAATATAATTTTTTAGATCGACTTTTTGGAAGAACCACCGAACGAGCTCCTCATATTAGCCCCCAAATGACATCATTGATAACTTTTTAACATTAAAATAACACGTATCATATTTAACATTGAAATTCGATAAATCACTCAGGAATTTGTTTAAAAATAACTTCTAAAATAATATTTTTGGCAAACATTGATGTTATTATTTGGGAGGAAAATGCACGCTCTTTTTCTATAAAATTTTTAATTCAATGGGGCCAGGATTTCACTTTACCTTTCCCATTAACGCTTCGCTACTTCCGTTTTACGTCATAACAGTCTCTCGGTTCCTACAACACGCAAAATAATAGGTGAATATACTTCTAATTATTCTATGTAGAAGCTGTCTCTTATACACATCTAGATGTGTATAAGAGACAGGTCCCCNGGGCTTTGGGGGTGGGGAGCTGAGGGGCTGGCAGGGGTTGGGGTTGTGTAGTGCTGGAGTGGGGATGTGGTTGTCATTGGGGAGGCATTGAGGGGGGAGCCGGGGCCTATAGGGGCCCCCTGGGGGGTGCAGACCCCGCTGCCCCCCGTGGACGCGGCCTTCATCAGCTTCTTGTATTTGCTGCGGCGGTTCTGGAACCAAATCTTCACCTGCACAGCGAGCGAAAAACTTACTTTAATATTATTTATAATGATATAAAGTTATGAATAATGATTGAAACAATTTGCACAGGGAGTGAGAAACTTGCTTGAAAAATATTATTTATAATGATATCAAGTAATGAATAATGATTAGGACAATTTGCACAGCGAGCGAGAAACTTACTTGAAAAATACATTTAGGAATAATTTGGAATATTTTTTTAAAGTAAAAGCAAATGAGAAACTTACATGAAAATATCTTTATGAATAATTTGAATTTTTTTTGCAAAGTAAGCAAGTGAGAAACTTACTCGAAAAATATAATTTATAATGATATCAAGTAATGAATATTGATTGAAACAATTTGCACAGGGAGAGAGAAACTTACTTGAAAAATACATTTAAAAATAATTTGAAATATTTTTTTAAAATAATAGCAAATGAGAAACTTATTTGAAAAATACATTGGAGAATAATTTGGAATATTTTTTAGAATAAAAGCAAGTAATGAATATTGATTAAAACAATTTTTATTATAGAAAAGTTATGCATAATAGAAAAATAAAATGATTACCGAAGGATTGACAAAGAAAATACAGTTATTGAAACATTTTAAGGATGATCTCATGTGATGAATTAGTTGCTTAAAACATTTATGCTAATAAAACATCTTGTGTATGAATGAAGTATATATAATGATAATAAATGTGCTGAAAATATTATGATTGAATTAATAACATTTTTCTGATAATATCAAGTTAAGAAAGCAACAATGAGAGTCTCATAAACTTTTTTCAATATAATATTAAAATATGAATAGATTTTTGGGATAAAATCAAGCTCTGAAACTAAAAAACATATTGCCCCTGTATATAGCCTCGGCATATTACAGCGAATGTTGTAAAATTAATAACATGCAATAATGTATAATAGTATGTATTATCGTTATATCATGTACCCCTGAAATGTTTCACTGACACATTTTAGTAATTAATTATATTGCGGACCGACACAGACACACGAAAACTGATAATTCACAGGCATTCACAGCTACTAAGATTAAAAAACACGTAAATGAGGTAAATGAACTGGATGAAATTGGGGAAGCATTGAGGGGGGAGCCGGGGCCTATAGGGGCCCCCTGGGGGGTGCAGACCCCGCTGCCCCCCGTGGACGCGGCCTTCATCAGCTTCTTGTATTTGCTGCGGCGGTTCTGGAACCAAATCTTCACCTGCACAGCGAGCGAGAAACTTACTTGAATTATATTATTTTTTATGATATAAAGTTATGAATAATGATTGAAACAATTTGCACAGGGAGTGAGATACTTATTTAAAAAATACATTTAAGAATAATTTGGAATATTTTTTAGAATAAAAGCAAGTAATGAATATCGATTGAAACAATTTTTTGTAATAATAAATGTAATGCATTTTAGAAAAGTATAAAAAGTATTTTGGAAACGAAAATACAATTATTGAAATATTTTAAGGATGAAGTGACAAATTAGTTGTTTAAAACATTTATGCGAATAACATATGTTATCTATGAAAGAATTGTACATAATGATAATTAATATTCGGAAAACTATGTGATTAACAACATTTATCGGAAAATAATAAGTCAAGAAAGCAGCAATTAGTCCCTCACACACTTTTTTCAATATAATATCAAAATATGAATAGATTTTTTGAATAAAATCGGGTTATGAAAATAAAAATCAATTGCTTATAAATATTTTCTGTCCAGTTATAGTAATAAAAATTTCAACCATAATAATATCAACTGTTAAAATAAAAATGATTTGATAACTGAAAATAATTTTCAACAAGATATTGGTACATATATTGCCCTTGTATATTGCGGATACGCACTGTATATTTCCCTGTATATTGCGGATACGCGCTGTATATTGCCCCGTATATTGCGGATACGCGCTGTATATTGCCCCTGTATATTGCACTTGTATATTGCGGATGCGCGCTGTATATTTCCTTGTATATTGCCCTTGTATATTGCGGAGACGCGCTCGCTCTATATTTCCCCTGTATATTGCGGATACGCGCTTTATATTGTCGCTGTCGCTGTATATTGGTTTCACAAATAATAACAGGCAATAATATATAATAAATTATATTATATAATATCATGGACTTCTGAAATGTTTCACTGACACATTTTAGTTGTATTAGTATTGCGGTCCGACACTGAATCACGAATAATAATCAATCACAAAAACTCAAAGTTACTAAGATTAAAAAACACGTGAATGAGGTGAATGAATGAATGAATCAAGCAGCAGGTGAGTACAGCAGCGGGCAGTGGGCTGAGTAAATGAAGCGCCAATAAATTAAGCAATAAATTAAATTACATTTAAATTAATTAAGCAATTAATTCTCAGCGAAAGCAACTTCAAAGGAACGGAAGACGCTTCATCCACGCGAGGGGTGCCTCATCCACGCGAGGGGTGCCTTATCCACGCGAGGGGTGCCTCATCCACGCGAGGGGTGCCTCATCCACGCGAGGGGTGCCTCATCCACGCGAGGGGTG
>NW_025932752.1:0-777 GCF_000764305.2 Hyalella azteca
AGAATCATTGTCAATTTTTAAACAGAGGCCTAGTTTGAATTTAACTTTTAGCTCTTATCCGCTTGAAATTATAAATAGGTAGGTTTTACAGCTTATGTTTTTTGTTGTAATTTTGACTGTACTAATTACTGATTTATCTGTGTTCTAGAATTTTCGAACTGACGATGGAGCTGGACTCCGAAACGTTTTCTTTAAAGATACTATGAATTTTTGTGGAGTTTTCTTTGCTTTTGAGTTTTTAGTGAATTTGCGATTCAAGCAAACGAGTGACATTATTACTTAGATTTTTTCTTTAGATCCCATTGAGAAATTAAAATCAAGATTTATTTTTACATCCATCATAATAATGTTTCTGCTATGATAATATCATTATTTGCCACACATTAATTTAACCACAGCCACGAAATTCTTAGTGTTCGGATGTCTTGATATGCCTTTCAATAAAGGGCTCATTTTTTATAACATTAATAATTATTATTATCATTGATGTTATTATATTGTTATTTTCTCATTATTATTAGCATTATTAATATTATTATTTTTATTATTATTTTTGTGCAATTTTTATATATATTCCTGATAATTATACTAATATTGATGGCTTTTATGATTAAAAAATAGAACAAAAGCCAGTATACATAAAGTTTATTAACAGAAGAACAATTTACGTGAATATGAATTCGATTTTACAGAAACATTGCTCATAAGGAGATATTTTCAAAATCTCACCGATAAATTTAATGAAAGGCAAATGTAACTCCTCCACAGATTTACAAA
>NW_025932753.1:0-75484 GCF_000764305.2 Hyalella azteca
GGTTGGGTCCCTGACGCCAAGTCGCACCTTAATGGAAGACGCTGCTTGAGCACATTGTATAAGACATCGTGGGATGTAAGAGGGTTGAGTTTATTGATATTGAAATTAAAATGTAGGGGGTAAGGGAACATTCTGGTTGTAATGGACCATCATGATTCCTGCCTTCCGGAACGTAGCCTTCAACACTTCAAGCCGTCCGTATCTAGGTCTTGGGTTGAACCAGCCCTCGGTCGAACGGCCACTTGTCGAAGGACGATACATTTTGGAACAGAACTATGCTATCTGAAACCTACCCTAAGATGCGGTGAACGTAAAGTTACGTAATTTAACGATGCCTGGAAGTCATATTCGATCCGCGGCCTGGTGGTGCACGGCAGGTGGTGGTCAAGGCCGGAAGAGGACAAAGCCGAGTGGTGCACGGCTGATTAGTGTAGGTCCGAAGAGATCCAAGGCGTTCGATTCAGGGCTTACTGGTGCACAAAATTGGTGGTGCACGGCTGCGCTCCCGTAAAAAAATATTCAAGTATATCATCGTTTTGTTTTACTCTCACTTCGGTGGAGTTTATCGTTCCATTTATTCAGTGCTCATACACACATAAGGGTTGTTACACACGTTTTTAGTTTTCTTTCATCTGTATCAGGTTGCTTTTCTATGCAACTCTGATATTGAATCGTAGTTAATTATGACCTGAGGGTGGTTCTTCTGTAGCGGGATCCGAGGTTATAGAGGAACAGCGTAAACGATTATATAATATACTTGTAGGATTATAGTTCGGCTTACAGTCTAGGATAATCTAAATTTATAAGTTGGAGCTTTAACAATGATGTCTTCGGCGTCCAGTTGAAGTAAATAAATGATTGAGTCTAGAGTGTATCCGCGGGGCGTTCTCCACTCAGACGTTCAGCTAGCGTTACTGTCCTGTTTGACATGGACAGGAGCAATGGGGTATACCGTATAGCGGTCCTCGCCCAAGACTGAAGTTAATCGCTTGAAACAGAGCTTTTATAGCTTCGCTATACGACGTCACCAAGGGCGTGACTTAATAAACAGGGAAGGCAACCACAAGGAAATGTTTATGAACATATCGAAGTGAAGGAGATTATCTTTCAACAAGGAAGATATTAATGAGGAAATATCCAGGGACAAATGGTAGAAATATTGTTACCTTACACATCGCATATCCTTTTTATTTCTTTCACATTTATACACATTTACAAAATCACTTTATATTAGCCAAACATTTTTCTGCACTTCCCATTAATTTTTCATTATTTTGAATTGATTTTTTGGCGATTCTTTATTCTTTTTCACGTACATTAGAACTCTTCCCCTCCTATGTTTCTCTAACATTGTTCAAAAAGTTGTTGTCCCCAACATTTCTTTAGCCATTTTCATACATTAATACACACCGTTATTTGTAAGTTTGGCACAAATTACCCATGAATTATGAGAGGCTCAAGTGACTTGCACGTAATCAAAACTTGCATTACTTTTGTTATTTTAAATTGATTTGGATAACGATTAATGGTAAATATAAAATTAAGTGCAGTCGACTGTATCTCACGGCATTTACGCTAGTATGAGGTATTCGTGGTTTGCTTTCATAAATAGCAAGTTTTACAGCAAAAATTTAGAAGTAATGAGACACAAAAAATTCTAATTAATTTTAATTTATCCGTTGTATAGAATCAGACCCTTGCTTTTTATATCATAATAGTATAGTAGGAGATGAGCGTGATTTTTCCGTAATTGCCTATTAAAAAGATATGGAGCAGAGTTGAAATTCCTGCCGATAATATCGTCAAAAATTTGCCCGTTATTACTTATTTGTTCAAGATGTTTTCACTGACCACGATTTCTGGTGGAAATATCAAATAATCCGTACTCACTGACAGGAAAATGAGGTCCGATTTTGCTGAGCTGAGGTCGGTGCGACTGTGCGAGAGAGTTCTGTTCTAACCGTTGAGGCAGGAGGTTGTTTGTGCTGAGCTCCCGTGACAGTAGTCGGCTTTGGCCGGCTGCTACGTCATCTTTCTGGAACTATCCTCCTCAAACTTTGAAAATGCCGTGCTGTCCCGCTCCGAGGCGTTGAGCCGGCGAACGGTACGACCAGCTATAAAGTGATTTTTAACTCCTGAACACCTATAAATGCTCTCGGCATCTACTAACTGCAAAATTTGTTACTAAGATTTTAAGATGCCTCCATGTGTGGTTAGTGCCCCCGGGTTCGTAGCTTTCTGCCCTGGAGTGGGGCTTTCTGCCCTGGAGTGGGGCTTTCTGCCCTGGAGTGGGGCTTTCTGCCCTGGAGTGGGGCTAGCTGCCTTGGAGTGGAGCTTTCTGCCCTGGAGTGGGGCTTTCTGCCCTGGAGTGGGGCTTTCTGCCCTGGAGTGGTGCTCTCTGCCCCGGTGTGGTCTCTACTTTGGTGGCCCCGTTCTGCAACCCTTCAGCCATTGAGAAATCTCGATTTTTTTTCAAGACACCCAATATTGTACCTTAAAACAAAATTCAGTCAAATTCCTTGAACTGTTCTGACGTGGGGCCGCATTGAACAAGTCTTCAGAGGCTCCCATAAATTCCAACTAAAGAAAAGACTGTGCGAGAAGTTATGTAGTTGGAGTGAGTGAGGCTTGGACCTGTGAGAGACTGCTGACGACTTCGAGAACAAGCGTATGCATAGAGAAGAATGAAAGTGAGATGTTGAACTTGGAGACTTGATACTTGAACTAGTAAATGATCATTGCTAAGTCAAGGTGTTACCAGACCACCAGTGGTCAACGCGTGAGCGGCGTGACTTTTTCTTCACCTTCAACCCGTCAGCAATCATGATTCATGAGTTGTAGTTGTACGGTTAGGCAGACTTAGGCTGAGAAGCTGAGTTAGCCGTTAGGCGGTTAAGGTACCAGCTCTGAGAGTCTGCGGCTCAAATGATCATCCTAGCTATCTACGGATTTTAATCTAACCAAAGGCCCACTTGTGGACAGTGGACACCAACTCAACACCAAACACTTCTAAAATGTATTATTTCCATCATTGATTGTTAACAACTGTATTTTTCTTTTAGGTCTGCATTCTGCAAAGTAAAGTATTTTGAATGATTTGGAAATTTAGCTGCTCCAACATTCTGTTTTTATTCTTGCTAAAATTTTGCTGCTATTGTCCATGCTAAGGGCCTAGGGTAAACGCGGTATATTCCGACATTATAGGTAATTCCGTCACTTCTCTAGTTTTTCCTTTATATTAAGCTTTGTTTTAGTTCCATGCGTTCATTGATGGTTGAAATGGTGACGTCATACATCTGCGTGTTGAAATACTGCAAAAACACTAGGTCTTGGCCATCTAGTGGGAAAATATTGAGATCCAAAGAGAGACAATGCATGCCACCTGGTGAGATCATCAAAAAATGTGTCAAATTTGACAGTTGACCTTGCTCTACCAAATAGAGAATAACTGTTTTTATAGGAAGAATATTATGGTTTGAGACTTTTAAATACGTCTGTGAATATATTAACCAGCATTATCATACATAAGAAATTGGCTTGAATCTTGAGTAAATGAGAAAATTAAAAATGAACTGATTCTAAAAAAGCTCTGGTTTGCCACTACCTATGTTCCAAGCCATAGTGGCAAACCAGAGCTTTTTTAGAATCAGTTCCTTTTTAATTTCCTCATTTACTCAAGATTTAAACCAATTTCTTAAGTATGATATTGCTGGTATCCAGGATACTTTACTGGTCTACTTATAGGACTCAAAAATGAACTTCAGGGAGAGTCTGAAAAACTCTCTGCTTTGCCACTATGTTCCAAGCTTTGTACAAAAATTGAAATTTGCTTAATTAAAAGCCTAATAGCTGTTAATTAAAACGTAATTAAGTAGTGTTCAATATTCGTAAGTGTTCTAATACAAGGCTGTGTTGTATCCCAGTACAGCTCACACAGCGAACGGAATTCGAATACGTTGATGTCGGCATTACGTATCAGTTAAATTTGAAGCGCTGACGCAATACAACTCACCACGTGTCGAATATTGCCACACACAGTGACGGAATATAGGGATTTGGTGGGTTTCCATTCTAAAGGCTTTTTAATAAATATGGCAACATTTTGTGACGTTTCATCGTTGCTGACGCGTAGTGAAGTGTTTTGAGAGTCACGTGAAGGCAACAGAACTTTCGTAACGCATACGGTTTTTTTTTATAGTTTTTCCATTTCTCGATGCGTCCTTAATGTGTCGGAATATACCGCGTTTACCCTACCTAATTATGTGCCATTGGCTGAAGCAATTACATAGGTATTGCAATATTGGCAAATAATGAAATATTGTCATCTATTGAGTTTGCACTTTACACTGTTTAATTGAAGTTATCAATAACTGTTCTGTTAGAACTGGACACAATTGCCATGATGCTTACTAGTTACTGCCTAAGGGCCAAGGCTAATGAATAATCTTTTATCTTTCTTTAGTTTGTTTTGTTGATTGTGTTCATGAGAAAGTAGATTTGAAACAGCTTCCATAGTAGTACCAATAACAAAGTGAGCTAGTACATCCTATTATTTTCAAATGGAGGAAGAACTGCAGGTTTGTTTTTTGTGGTTTGATAAAACTTCAACCATTAATTATTATCTTAATATTCTATCTTCAGACCATAGTGAAATGAGTCATGACTCATGAGTATTGTCTTGAGTAGTAAGTCTGCAAGATAGAGATCTTGTTTTTTCAAATCCTGATTTCCTATTTCCATTAAATTTTCTTTTATCTATGTCCAACCATTCATGACAAATTTCTTTGCCCTGTTTATGAAAGTTTATAGATCATTCCAAATTTAGTTTCAGGTCTTCATTAAATTATATCTTCAATTAATTGAAAAGTATTATTCTTATTAATAAGAAGTGTTATTTTTCTTGATATTGAGTTGACTCAGTTGAGCATTGTATTATTCACTGCAATGGAAAAACATAACAAAATTTAAATAATCTTTTGTATTTTGCTAATTATTGTCATTTTTATAGCATGTGAACCCTTGTCCACCTGCCTGGCTGAGTGCTGAACAGAAAGAAGCACTCCTTGGAGACAACATTCAAGGAACTGCCTACAACCAACGCTGGGTTCTCAGTACATTAATGAAAGTTTGGAATGTTAGTATTTGATACAGTTTTAGTTACATACACCTGTATAACTTTTCCCTAATAATTGAAAATTTATTAAATTGAGCAAAACCAAACTATTAGTACTTCTCAAATTGGTGTAGATGTTTTCATTATATTTTTATGAGAGATGAATGTTGCCTCACTTTGTTGTTTTGATGACATGAAATTAATAAATATTTTACTTTGAGTTATTTGTATATAAATTACATTTTTGTGAATTTTCTAATGCTAAATTCATTCTATTTTTATTGATTTCCAGACTCTTCATGACTTTTTACCATCACTTCAAAAGGAAACAAACTTAGTTCGGTATGATGTCACTCCAGTACAGAGCTCACTTGCAGCTAAGAATGAGTCTTCAGAGTTCAATGCTTTTGAAACTCCTCAACAAGTTGCTGCAGATGACACTCCAAACTATACTATTGGTGATGATCAACATGCAGCACAAGATATATCTACTCCCGTTAAGCAGGATGTTGTTGAGCTGCCAGAAGATGTTGAACAGTGCACTTGCGAGCTGTGGGACATGTGTGCTGACAATCTGGTAGCTGGACATGTGCTGCAGTTGGGTGACCAACTTGTGCTTCACATGCTGGCTTATGCACTCAGGGACCCTATAGTTCCTCGGCTCACTGTGAGTTATGTACTATATTTTGACATGCCAAGAGCCGAGCAGTGTATTCTTATAGCTAGCAATCAAAAGCCATAAAGTGTTGTTGAAGCCATGTTTTCTCTACATATATTTCATTGCTGTGTCCTAAATCATGCATTTACAGGAGATTCTGTGTGGCCTTGTGTACAACATTTGTCACCAAGACGAAGGCTGCAAAGCTGTTCTGATGAATGAATCTTTGCCACTGCTGCTGGTATCATTACCAGAACGTAGCAGTTACAGCCCTCTGTTGGTGCAAGCATTCAATCTCCTCCACCGACTCGTGTATTACTGCAATAGAGTGCAGAGACGCGAAGCATTACATACTCTTCTTCTAGCAAGTATTAAACAAGATGAGCATGGCGATAATGAAGTTGAGATGGTAGACTCAACTAATAACGATGAAGCTGGTCTCTACAGACGATCTGCCTCTGTAGGTGAATTAGATGAATTATCTGAAGATTTGCACACAACTACTCAGACTGTTGAAGCAACTGGGAGTCAGTTAGCTGATCAAACTTCTCCTAAAGTTGATGATTCCTGCAAGATTCTAGCGTTAGCACTTAAAAGTTGTAACTTGGAACACTTTTTGGCCTTCACTCTTCTCAACAGCTTACATGGTGAGGCATGGTTATGCCGCTATCTTAGTAGTCTCTTTCTTTCTGGCGTCTTCATTTCAATTTTTTTTAGATTTCTATTTATATTCTTTACTAATATTACAAAACTGACTGTTGATGGGAAGGCATTGTGTTTTACTAGAACCAATTTTGACAAAAGCTATAGGATAGTTATCTTAAATATATTGAAAAGAAAATAGAAAAAAGTTTATAGATTTGTTCCTAGATAATGAAATTGTATTCTTAGGTAGGCAGACTGCAAAAATGAACAAGATTACTATATTTGAAGTAGGTGGCAGTAGAAGCTTGACAAGAAATGCCCGTAACATTTTCTATCAATTCTCCTACGTAAGCACAATTAATTTTTTTCATTCCAGCTGAGCTGGTATCAAAGGCCGTTTATCTTTTGGAGGAGTTACTATTCTTCAAAGATCCTCTTGCCAAAGTTTTTATGTCTGAACGCTACGCTGATACAGGTGTGTAATTTTAATATAGTAACACAATTATCTTGATATTGATATTAGTAAAGTTATTATTTGCACATAAAGAAAATCAGTGTATTATGCCTCATGTTCTTGATTTATTACTGGATATATGTTTCTGCACTTGGGAAAATCACTTAACCACCCACACTTAATCAACAATGACCAGCCATCACTCAGAGAGATGACATTGAGCAGGTATTGTAGTGGGACTACTGCGTCTTGTGTCGGACTGGCATCGGCAGCGCTTGCGCTCAGATGCGCTCGAGCTGCCGCCGGAAGACGAGTTCGATTTCGGATGCTCTTCATCGCAACATGAAGATGATGAGAAAAAAGTCTCACCTGTCGTGCACTCGGCCTTCATCTGCCTCTATGCCTTCGTTGACACTAAAGCTGCAGACTTCATTGGTGCGTTCTAATCTGTGCATGATTTAATTTTGAATAGCAGCATGTATGATTTTTTTAAATTACTTTTTCGTCAGTTTTTTGCATAGTCTAAGATTGAATTTGTATTATTATATGATATCGAATTAAGCTAATGACGTGAGCTTTCTGAAATCAGGATTCTATAATATTTGTTTTAATTTAGCAACTTAGAAAAAGTGTTTTTCCGAAACTATAGTTTTGAATTTAAATAGTTAATTGGAAATATTTATGAAAAATACTACTTCCCCTTGCACGAAATTGCATTTGTTTTGCCATTTTCTCATTTCTTCACTCAGTTTCAGTTTATACTTGACTCTGTAAAATGCACGATTAAACCTGTGCCAAAGTCTTGATGTATTTTACCACAAGTAAACTTTCATATGTACTGATGCTCAGTAGGTAATGGATTTCTCCGATTTGAGTTTTGTTTAGGTGAGCGTTGCTCTTTCATCGAAATATTAATCGATGTGATTTATTGCAGTGAGAACCCGTAGTAGCCATACAAAGCTGGAGCCTGCACTTGTCTTGTATATCGGGGAGCTCGTGGTGAGTGTCGATGCTCAGGTACGCCTGCTGAGAAGTCGGGCTCCTCGGGCGTCACCTGAAGAGGAGGAAGAGGACAGCACTTCTATTTCTTTGAGACTTACCGCCGAGAAACTGGGCTGTGCTCTCAGGTTGCTTGGAATTCTCAAGCGAACTCTCTCGTTACCCGAGGTCATTCTAGGGCTTGCGCGGATACTTTCCTTGTTGGAGCTATCAGGCATCTTTTGGGAAGATGCTGTTAACAAATACAACAATCCTGACTCAGAAATTACGGTTTCTTCTTTGACAGACAATCAGAATGAAGCAGATTGTACTCATGATTCTAACCATTCTCTTGATACAATCCCACCACCGTTGACTGAGGCTGCAGATAATGCTAGTTCAAGTCAGTTTTCATCAAAAATTAATCAGAATAAAGCTGTTGATGTTCTCGAACATTTCGACACGTTGGTGTCAGATAGTAACTCAGTCAATGCTGAGGCAAAGCGTATCAGTGAGCACCAGTCATTCAAAAATCAGCTTCAAAATAAACTGAAAACTGGATCTCGATCTCGAAGACGATCATCTTTACGCGAGTCCAACTACGATGATGTCACTCACATTTTAGACTCTGATGAAATCTCATTTTCGCCGAGCACTGAGGCCGAGTTACGCGATCTCAGACGCTCTCTTGAGCTTTATTTTGCAAGCACTCTGCATTATTGGTTCATTTTCGGGGATCTAAAAGATAAGCGAGGTGTGCTGTGCAGCCTCCTCGGTGTGCTCGAGCAATGCCACGTCCACGAAGTCTTGCTTGTGCTTGACGCTGTCAAGAAATTTGAATCCGGTGTAGTTGCCAGAATACAAGAGAACTTGTTGGACCATCAGGCATACCCCAGAATTGTAGCTTTACTAGCGCAGTTGTATCAGTAGGAAGCACTGCTGAGATTCCAGCGGCTCTGATAATCTTAGAAATTACCTTGTATCATTAGTATAAAAAGAGACCAAATTGCAGTTTTTTAAATTTCGGTAAATTATTAGAGGCGTTTCTTAATAAATTTTGTCCTTCTTGTAATTGTTATTATTGCGACTGGTTTCTTAAGCCATACTCGCTGGTAAATTTCCCGATGGTCTCCATCAATCCTGTTGAAATATAATTCCATGACCACTGTTTCGAAATACCATGACTGGAAATGTTTTTTAACGCTTAATATGGTAGTTAAACTTCTTCACACATGTGTTAAAGTTTGCCTATTTAAGCTTCTGAAATGAGATAGTCTTCCAGTAAAGGTTGAAAAAACTTTCTACGCGTTTTTATGCATCTTTGAAACAAGTGCCTCTTGGTTTCTGGAAGGGGGAATCGGTTGCTACAGTTCGATCGCTTCCGATTTATTCCTCTACTTTTTATTTATGTGTCTTAATAATAGCGACATTTTTAGCGCATTTTCTCATTTATGGAAAAAATGCACTATTGTGCTCGCCATGTCCGTCTGTCTGTCTGTCCGTCCGTCGATCGGTCCGTCCGTCTGTCCGTCCGTCCGTGACCTCAAGTCTTCGTCGACGAGAAAATGCGCTCTCTGTCACTCACTGCTGTGAGTACTGAGTTATATTTTTTAATGTTTTGACAGTTAGTTAGTTGTTCCATTGATTTGTCGAAGTCAAGTCAAGGATTTTGCATTTTCCTCCTTTCGGATACCAAGTAATTTTTAACTAATGTCCAGAAGCTGCCGGAAGCTTCCTACTTAACATTGATGATGTTAGCAAAAGATAAGGTAAATCATCTCTATGTTAATATAGAGACGTTTAGTGCGCAAGTCGTTGCATCACTTATCTTGCAGCTCTCCACGACCCGGCTGAGTTTCAGCGATAACGTAAAAGATAAGAGAGATAAGACTGTGATCCACGATGATACTGTAGGTCTCAGTTGCAAGCTACGCTCCTTCGGTAGGAGGCTACTTCTGTACGAGGTAATTAATGCATTATAGATTGTTTATTTTAGGTTTTTTCAAGTGTGAACCTGACATATATTTTGAATGTTACTTGAGATTCAATCCAAGCATAGTTTCCATCACTATTTTTCTCGAGTTTGTAAACAACTGGTTAATGAAAATTAAAGTACTAATATCCAGTTTCTCCTCGTAGTTTGCTCTATTAAGCTCATTTGATATGTGAAGCTGGGTATCAGAAAAGCTGCTTACGAATATGAATCCTGAAATATAAGGATTTATTTAGCGCGGGATGATTATACTGCGATATTATTCTGTGCAGTGTTTTATTGTTATTATATCTATTAAATGAAGTTTGAAATATTGTGCAACTCAGTTGATATTACTCAATTGAAAGGTAAAAAGTGAAATTCGTGTCCAATAACTGAAATGCCAAGGGCTGACAGCGTGCTCGATGGGTGATCCAATTTTATTATATCACTATTTGCAGCAATGGTGTGACCAGAAGCTCAGCGACAACGTAAACTAAGCTCGTGTTCTAGATATGATTCTGGGTCTTTGGGTGCTCTCAAGTAGCGAGATTCATTGCGAGATTCAAAATAGTAAGAAATTTACGACAAATTTAAAATCTGAGTGAATGAAATTTCACCGCCAAATTTGAGTTATACCTCAAGTTATTTATATATAATTCTGATTAATGCAGCATGTCTTTGCTTATAATGGCTACACTGCATTGCAGGCACAAAAAGCATCTGAAATTAATTTCATTTATTATCAATTCCTAAACAGTTTTCGAGAAACGCTCGCTCTACAGCTATGCTATGCATTAACGTCTTCAGGCAGTTTCTTTTCATTTTCATTCCAGATGTTGATTCGGAAGCCATTGTACGGGAACTTGCGTCCCAATCCTGGCGATCTTTACGACCCCAGAGATGGATCTTGTCTGCCTAACTTCCATCTGTCGACGACCCACAACCCAAACCTGGCCCTCATCACCCAGGACCTGGTTAGGTACGACATCCAACTGGTGCGGGAAGTGGGTAACTTGATGCCGCCCTTGAACCACCCTACTGGTGGGGGCGTTGAAACTGACGCCGTCCGTCACCCGAGCTTGACGTTGCTTGCAGTTGCCGAGTATTCAGAAGGACTTTCAACCACCGGGAAAAATAATTTTCCATTCGTTGTGCACAAAGTTTACTACAGGGAAGCCATAGCCGGGGTGCTCCTGTTGCGACACGCTGTGGCTGACCGAGACGTTCTTCTCATGCAGAATGTTTTCAGGAAATGTATTCCGGATCCAGAAAACTTCAGTAGTCAGCTATTCGAGCAGTCAGTGAGGTCAATAAAGAAAGTGTCTATAATACAGCATGGTCAAGAATATCACTACACTAACATCAAGATGGCGTTCACGGAAATGTGCAAGATAGTGAACTTTGTTTGCTCTCCCACAAACCTAAATGCCCGCTCTGTTCTCGTCGAAATTCCGGCCGTCGTGAATTTTCAGCTCTTGGATGAGAACAAATACCTTGCCTACCTATACGAGCAGCAACGACTCAAAAAACAAAAAGAAGAAGAGCAGAGGCAACGTGAGAAGCGAGAATTGCTGATGATTGCCAAACGTTATGGGAAAAGCTACTTGGATCGAATGCATAACAACCAGCAGGTGTCCACCCAAAACAACTACAACATGCGACCGAATTCGGAACCTTCAAGTCATGAGATATTCGGCTACAACGCGTCGCGGGAGGCTTTGCGAGTAGAATTTGGTCATCCTTCTAGCGATGATAGACGATATTTTCTTCAATATCCAATTGATACGAAAATACAAACTAAAAACGGGAAGAAAACGGTGACTTACTGCAGGACAGGACAACAAATAATCTGGGGTGGTGGCAACAGTGCAGTTGGAGCTGGCGGCTACGGAATACTTCTAGAAGATTATAAGCAAGATGCGCGCAAGAAGAAGGCAAGTAGCAGCACGCCAAATCTGACCGATGAGGCCTTATTCAGCGAGACGCATTCGCAGCAGCATACAAAACAGTACCCCCTGGAATCGTACTTGCGAAGATCTCATTCCGTTGAAAACCTGAACGACAGAGATAAAATTACCAGGTATCCGGCTCCACTCATTGAGCCTGGCAGGCAGAGCTTCAGAGAACGAAAGACGACGAAGGTTAACGCCGATAAATGGAAAAAACTGGCTCCTCTTTATCGGCCAGAAGATAATAATTTTGATTCGTCTCACAACGGCAACCAGAAATCGAAAGATGCTGTGAAATCCGACCATCATGTCAATCCTCGACGGGGCACAACTATTCAACATCAAACTCCTACAGGTTTGACCAAAAGTGCCAGTCTTCAGCCACCAGGAAAAAACCCAACTCCACCGTCCACAACCCACATGGCTCGTGATGATGACAATATTTCAGTTGTTTCCGCTTTCTCTGACATTTCCATCAACCCGCAACAACAACGTGAAGCTGACGAAGCATTCAATGCTTATTTTGATGCTCAAGAGCTAAACAAGCCATTGGCTCAGTCAACTTCATTACGACCAAACCGATCATCCAATACGAGTTCAAATAACAAAGTTAAGCCAATTGTGCAAAATCAGAATGGTTCTATTAATCGAAAACCCGTGCAAAATTACAGTCCACATGATTATCTTTCGAAAAATGGGAATGACCAAAATCAACGACAACAGTTGCGTGATGCTGAAAATGTGACGACCCAGGAAAAATCGCGTGTATCTCACGCGAACTCATATCCAAACCAAGTGAATACGCGTCCCGCGGCTCAGCAGTACCCAAGACCCTACACGAAACCTGTTAACTTGCACCCAATGCACTTGCAGGCTGCCGAGCAGTTCCTGAATAAATACTCGTCATATTTCCCAGACTCTTACGCTTCCAGTCTCACCGACACTCCCCCGACCAGCTTGGGGAGTTTACCGAAGGACAGCGACTTGTCTCTCACTTTAGACCCTTCTCCGTCCTCGACCCCAACGCCAAGCGGCTCTGACACTCTTGATAGGGACTTCGTTTATAAAGCATATCCTGTCAAAGTAAGAGATGTCCAAAATTAATTCAATTCTAATGCCTCCCCATTGCTCATAAGAGCACAAAATCCTGAAATATGCTCTCCGGTTGAATTATTCTATGTTTGCTGCGTCGTCGCCTAGCGAATGTGCATTTGTTCTGTACATGATTAAATATTTTTGGGTTCTAATTTTAACGATTAGTAAAATCATGCAAGAATTCTCGCCTTGCCTGTTGTTTAAATGAAGCTATAGTTGTTCGCTACTTACTAAGGGAATGATTAGAATTTATTGTTCACTTAAATTCGCTTTATACGATGTTCTAATGTGTAATAAGATTTGATTTGATAATTGTTGACAGGTCTTGACTGTGAACTCTTGATTTTGAATATGAAACTTTCGCATGCCGATTGCGTGATTAATAAGTATCAGCATATTTGTATATTGATTCCTGATGTTGGAATGATAATTTTACGACTAGAAATAAGACGAACATAGTAAATGGTTTTCAATGGAAGGTCAATCTTCTGAATTTATAAATTTCCATTGTTTAAAGACAAATAGAAGACTGCAAATCGTTCAATGTAAACAACTGAGCATATTTGTACAGTTCATTATTGGGAAAAAGTGCAGAAAATAAGTTATGTGTAAAATCTTCGTGCACTGGCTCCTAAATTTTGGTAGAAATCACGATCAGAAGATTAACAATTGTCATGTTCAAATCTGCTCAGTTCAACACAAGCAGGCTAACATGCAACCTGCAAGTAGCGCTTTTTACTTTTTGCTGTCTTTGCTCGCCTGTTTTTTTTCTGTCTCGGTTTTCCTTGTTTATTTTTGCTGTCTCTGCTCGCTTGGTTTCTTTTGGCTGTCGCTGCTCGCCTGGTTCCTTTGGCAGTCTCTGCTCGCCTGGTTCCTTTGGCAGTCTCTGCTCGCCTGGTTTCTTTTGGCTGTCGCTGCTCGCCTGGTTCCTTTGGCAGTCTCTGCTCGCCTGGTTTCTGTTGGCTCTCTCTGCTCGCCTGATTTCTTTTTACTGTCTCTGTTCGCTTAATTCATTTTACTGGTCGCCTACTCTCTTTTGTATATCTCTGTTAACCAGGTTTCTTTCAGTTGTCTCCAGATTCCAGCTTTAGAAGGACCACTAATGTACAGGTTGTCTGCGAGATGCAGGAATGGTGGCGGCGGTTGACCTGGGTCGGTGGTTCCATGGCTGCAGCCAATGATCCCTGTTACAGTGCGACCGTTTAATAGAAAATTGTTTGTCATTTGTGAAAATGAAGAATAAATTATAACCCATGATATTTCGTTTATGCTTTTATTCCTAATACGCTAGTTGAAATTGATGTAAAAAATTTAACGGGTACAGCATCAGTGCATCGTTGCATTGTGCACACCCATCTGTGCATCGTGCCAGAGCTCCCTAGTTGAAGTTGTTTATTACTGGTTGCATCACACTCTAAGAACAGTACTATTCGAATATAATCTATGGTGTCCACAATTACGTATATACCCGCAATGCCAGCTCTGACAAACATGAACAGAAATACATAATAATGAATTCGAAGTAAAAATACGAATAGTGGAAAGTTAAAATTAGATATATAATATATGAGTATTGATTGAAAATGTTTGCTTTATGAATATATATGAATTGGGCTCGCCAAGCTCCCGCGTATCCACGTTAGCCGCGTTGCTACGCCGCCATTTTTGTATCACACTGGCGCCTCAGCTTACTCTCTCGTTCCTACACATTTGGACGTTTTGGTAGCAATAGAGAAAGAAAGAACAAATCAGAAAGGATTAGGCTGTTGTCAAAAACTCCTTCCTTCAGTGAGTGACCGATATTTAAGAAAATTGTTCGACATTAACGATGTCGATGCCAACGAAGTGCCGGCAAAGCCAGATTTGGCAAGTCTGCCTCCCGTTTAACACGATCATTTACTAAACTATTTGGTATTTGGTGGTCAGCCAATACACCTTGCAAGAATTCATGGCATACAAGACGCTTGAAGATTACAAATAATTTGTGGATGGATGGTACAGGCGATGGAGAAACGAAACTTCAACGAATCAAGAAAGGCGATGTACTTGGTAGAGTTAGTTTGGTAGTACAACTGGACGAAGATAATGATGCTGATGAATGGAACCTTCTAAGAATGGAAAATGAAATTCTTTTTCGCCTTTTTGAAGAGGAAAAGGATAGAATTTTATCAATGCTTACCAGGTAACCAGGGTTCGGCCGGCTCATAGTAATACCGATTTTCGAAATTGGACGCGCTCATGGACACCTCAGACCACAGAACTGAAAAACAACAACACACCAATTCATCAGAAACCTCGACGTTTTGCAAAACCAATAATTTATATTGAAATTGAAAGGCAATGTAAAGAACTCGAAACATTTGATGTTGTAGAACAAAGCGAATCATTTTGATCTTCCCACATACCAGCCAACTGCAATAAGCCAATAACACTATCATCGCTGCAGGACAATGGATCATGACAATGTTAACTGATCGGTATATATTATTACGTTTTATTCTTACTTATGTAGCTTATCTAAAGGCAAGTAACAGATTTTGCGCCTGGAAAATGTATAGTATCGTATATAATAAATATTCACGGCTGGTAAACTGATATGCAATGCGTATATCAGTACGAGCCGTAAACTGATACGATATACACGGCATTCACGGCTAGTAAACTGAATAAAAGCATTCCGTTGTATAGTTTTCTGTTTAAATGGCCGTGAGAACGACTGGTACATCCTACAACGGTGCAGTAGCGTCCCAACTTCAAGCAAAAACTTCAAAAAGAGACGATCGCAGTAGATTTAACACGTAGGCGAAAGCTAGACCATGCTACAAATATGGCGGCCGATCCCACAATGCATCTGGATATTCGGCGCCGGAAAGTTTCTTATCCGGCGACCAAGTTTTGAATTCGTAATCTGATGTTTAGGAAAATTTGTTTACGTCATCCCGTCATCTCACATAGTTGCGTCGTGTTATGAACTTATGCTCAAGCCTGAAATGGATGAAGCTGCCAAAAAGTTATAATAAAAGCTGCGTAAACGCGGCCTTCAAGACTAATTTTACTATTAAAGGACTAGAAATGGTAAGTACTTCTTCACAATTTTACTGTGATTCCTTTTGTAAACTAGAACCGGTCTCAACTCGCAACTCGTGCAGTTCAACAGTTGCAACCCACCCGGCACCCGGGGCCCCGGCCCCCGGGCAAACCCCCGGCCGCCACCTTCCCAACCTTCCCATTTTAGTAGTAATTTCATTTCATGCCGCCCTTTAGTCTATAGTAAAGCCACATGTTTAAATAAATTAATGGCCTCAAAATATAAATTAAAATTACTTACTAAAATTTCTTTCTTATGTGTAGCCCAATTGGAAATTTAAGGTAATGATCAGGAGTACTGCTTTTCAAAATTCTCACGGAATTACACCGAACCGCCATTGCACGGATTTTGTAAGAGATCTTGAACATTCTCTTGGAATTGCTATGTTTTCACGATTCATCATTTAAACAACTAACATCTCAATTTCGTCTAAAAAAAAAAAAGTACAAGAATCCTCAACAGGCCATGGGCCTATTTCTTCAGTGCCGACATTTTTCTATATAACAGTTACACTTCGTACATCGCGTTCACGTCATATTTGCTTCTCGAGCAATACGACGGTTGAGTGGGTCGACGAACATGAACGTTGCTCCTGGTCCAGTAGCTTCTGTTTGATCGTGCGTCTGGCTTCCGTATTTTCTTCTTGGCTTCGAACTTCGCGCGGATTTCGCTTTGCTGATTGCGCTGCGGAATTCGTCTTGAATTCATTATAAATTTTGTGCATCTTGCGGAATTAGTGCCAATTTTTCGCAGCCTAAGCCCTCTACGGAATTCATTAACAGGCGAACTAATCCATCTGAAGTCGCGTTTTTTCCACTTAGGATGTGTAGCAAATTAGTTAACTTTAGTTTAGAGGGAGAATAATGTATAAAATATTTTCTTCCAGGATCTCACACCATTTTCTGCTGAAGAATTTGATCCAAAGGATTGGATAAACAATATCTTCAAAGGCCAAGAAAAAAATGATGTAAGTTTTCTATTTATTGCTTATTATTCTAGTTAGATTTTTAATAATCTTTATGCTATTCAGATATTTATTACCTCCTGTTGCTAAGATGGAAAAAATACAATGTATTGATTTTAGACATAAATTTTTGAATAAAAAGTACCTATGTTAAATAAATTTGCCAGTGCTTTGTTAATGACATTCACATTTTTTAAATAAAATTATTATATTTTAAGATAGTTTGAAGGCTGAAGCTTTATTTAAATCAATTTTTATTTTAATTTACCAAAATTAAGAAGTTATTTGAATTTTGAATATCTCTGACCTGACTGACCATTTAAGTCCTGCACTAAATACAAAATTATAAGTAAAGCAATAATTGTAAATATTTTTAACCATGAAGACTGCCACCAAAAACTTGGTACTAATATAAGTTAAATTACAAATTTTGTTAAGCAGACTATTATATTGTATTGATTCTGATTATAGACTTGTAGAAAAACTACAAAATGTTCCATTAAAGTGATAAAATGCCAACATCAAAGTATTTCTATATAATATTTTCTTTTTTAACAGTTCCAAAGAAAATATCTACTAAAGAAAAATCATATATCTGGTTAATAGTTATTAATACTAATAGTTATTATGTTTAAACTTTATTATGAATATAAAATATATAAATGAAATAACAATATCCTTTTATATCAGTCATTTTTTATCTTAATTTTGTTTTTTGTCAAAAGAAATATGCCTCGTCTTTGGTGATGCGCTTGCAACTGGCCATTCAAGAAGTCAACTCCAGTCTAGAAGACACCAGTCAGCAGGTAAGTGTGATGTTAAAGATTATTTCATGTAATGTGGCAGACTGTCTGCTGTGATGTTACAAATTGTATAGTGTGTTGTGACAGACTGTCTGCTGTCAGTGCTGTGATGTTACAAATTGTATAGTGTGATGTGACAGACTGTCTACGGTGATGTTACAAATTAAATAGTTTATGTGACAGACATAAATTTCAAAAAATACTGTGATGTTACAAATTGAATAGTGTGATGTAACTGACTGTCTACTGTGATGTTACAAATTGTATAGTGTGATGTGACAGACTGTTTGCTGTGATGTTACTGATGTTACAAATTGAATAGTGTGATGTAACAGACTGTCTACTGTGATGTTATCGATTGTATTGTTTGATGTGACAGACTGTTTACTGTGATGTTACAAATTGCATAGTTTGAGGTGACAGATGGCCTACTGTGATGTTACAGATTGTTTAGCATGATATTACAGACTTCAAACTATAATATTAGTGATTGTATTGTGTGATGTTGCTAATTGTGTATAGTAATTCAAATTTAGAGACAAGAATGAGTTTGAAGGAGAACCTGGAATCATGACAATGATGACATTCAATATTTTAGTTCTTTTTAGCGCATTTTTTCAACTATATGCTACAATGTTCCATTTACATTTTTGTGAATGCCTACATTAGTATGTCAGATCTTAATTTATTTACATTAACATTCTGAATCATTACTCTTCATTGTCTGTTTGAATTTCATTTTCTTCTGTTTATGAACATCATTCTTATGAATTGCACTTCATATTTTATGTACTTGATTTGGATTATAATAATGCAGTTAAAATTAACAATTTACTTTCTTTTATATCCTTTGTCACCATTGATTTACTTACAAGGATAACTAAAGCTTAACCCTTTAGCAACCAGCTACCTTGCAAGTGCAAAATACTACATTGCATCTATACCATAGTGCAGAAATTTATTCGTCAGGAAAAAAACAACAGGTCACAAGAACTTCCAACTGGGCATAGGCAGGCTGAAATTAAAGCCAATATATTTGTCCAATTGGACAAGTGAGCTTCAAATGTGAACAAGAATTGTCCTTGTGAAAGGCAACATATGTACAGTTAGATGCTAAAGGGTGTAATTTTATTTTTTTTAAATCTGGTGTATTATTAACAGATAGTATGTTTGCTAAATCCCAACTTTAACCTCTAAAGATCTTCCTCTATTGCTTTTTTACACAATGCAACCAGCTGCTAAGCAGTCTGCCCAGAGTTGTGCGTGATGTTGAGAGCCTTGGTCAAGAAGCATCACTGCTCAAAACACAAATGGAATCTTTAATGGCAGATGTACAGAAGGTATTGTTACAAAAATTCTTTTGATCTTCAAGGCTTTACTCATCATTTGTTCTTGACAAAGAAATATATAATTATAATGTAAATATTTTCTAACCAGCATGTATTTTAATAGTAATAATATTGTTAATTTAATTTGTAAACATAGAACATTAATCAAGACATTAGTTATTTGGCTCCATTGTTATATGAGCAATCATTATGTCTTCTGGACTTATCTATGCAATTGCAAATTTGACAAATATGTACTGTAAGTACTACAAAAAATCTTTAGTTTTCTCTAATTAATACCTACATTTCTATTTCTTGTTGTAGTTGCAATAAGTATTTTTTGAACTTTGAAAAAGTTTCATTTCGATTTATAATGTGAAATTTGATTTCCAATTGTTTGACTTGTTCTATAATCTATACCATGACATACCATATTCACTTTGTGATATACTAATGAATTTATTGAAGTTCAAATTGAACAGAAGAATATATTGCAGGTAAATGCCACTGAGGTGAGCAGTAGCCTTGATACCCTAGTAAAGCTGGAGAGCGTCAAGAGCCGCCTTGCGCTCTCAGCCCAAGCTCTGCGTCAGGCTGACAACTGGACCACTCTGGCTACTGAAGTTGAAGAGGTCATATCACTTACTGTCTAAGCTTTATTGTTCCAAATCTTACCTCCTATGTTTTGTATTTATCCAGAATGCTTTCTGGTTCATTTCTAATTATCACGTCATTCTTTTGTTACACAATATCTGTGAAGTGACTGCAGTCATCCAATATGCTTATTGGTTCTAGTTATCACCTTCATCCTTTAAGTGCACAATATCTGTGAGGCGAGTGCAATATTTTATTAGCTTTTCCTCAAAATTTTACCGATATGCATAAGTAAAATTTTTTCAGTAGGAGTATGGTACTGGTATCTCTATTTGAAGATCTGCATTTAGATGAATTTTTTATCAATTAAATGTCTTTACAATCTTTCTTTGTGGATGCCATTTGTGTTTAATGCAATAATATACATTTGTTTGGAACTTCCCGAATTTTTTCACTACATCTGTTAATATGCTTTACAAACTTCACATTTAACTCTCTTTTTCGTCTATGTGAACCTGAGACTTTTTCTATTTTGTTACCTCATATAACTTTATTTTATTGTATACTATGAAATTCTTGATGTATTTTGTATTTTAAAATAATATTGTTTGCAGTTGCTTGAGAATGGTGAATTGGAGGCAGCAGCAAGAAAGGTGGTGGAGCTTCAGCACTGCCTCTCTGTTCTGAGCCAGACACCTGACAGTGAGGACCGAGCCGACCTCCTCAACAACTTCCAGCTCCGCATTGAGGCCATGGCCAGTCCTCATGTCGTCGAGGCCTTCACGCAACACAACCTCAGTCAGTGGAAACAACACTAAACAAGTTTTTATAATAAGTAGCTAGACTGCAGGAAAAATCATGAAGTTTCTGAAGTTGTCTGATGTACAGTGACAAATAATTCAGGAATTGTAATCTGTTGCACCGCCGCAGGCGAGAGCATAAAGTACAGCGGCATCCTGAGGAGCGTGGGGCGCAGCAGTCAGGCACTCAGCTACTTCCATCAGTGCTCGCTGGCGGCGCTCGCTGCCGAGTGGCCCAAGGCTGTCGAGGCTGACCCCCTGACGAGCGCGAGTCTCCCGTGTCTCGCTCATTACCTCGACCATCTCGTCGAGCAGCTTCGCAAGCAGGTGCACCTATAGTTTCTGTCATGCACAAGGTACATTTCACGGGCAACATAGTTGTCATTTATAAGCGTAAAAGATATCTATCTCACCGTTCTTATCCATCACGCAATGGAAGATTACAATGTCCAAATAAATTCATAAGTATTCAGATAAGTCATTGTGCTTGAAGCTGTCATGTGATATACATTTATATCTCATAACTATTAACACGGATTAATTTTCGACTATCAATTAAATTCTGAAATTTTCAGTTCACAACCTGAAACTGTACCTTTTTCTTTCTGACATATTTTTTCACATCATGTAAACGCATATAAATTAATGTTAACCATGTCCATTTGTTTTGAATAATGATTGTGAATCTGTGATCAGGTTGAGTGGGTTAGTGAAGTGTTCAGCGACTGCAACGCGCGCCAGGTGCTAAGCCAGCTCATCACCGCCGCCCTCACAGACCTCGATCCGCCCATCGCGCAGGTCACTCCACACAAAAGCTTAATCATAAGGACAGCAGGGATAATAATTTGTGTAAAGCGGCGTTGTTGTAAATAATACACTAGAAAGAATGATAATCTCTATGGAAATTTCTTGTTCGGGCTGTGTCAAGGAATGGTAGATATAATGAATCAAGTTAATTTCATTATTAATTATTTAACTCATGCATCAATTGAGTTCCATACCGTAATATTTACCGTGTTCAGATTCGTAGCCCAAAAGTGCTTATTTAGATCACGAAGAAAATATTTATTTTTAAACATCCCCGTTCTTTATTGACATATAGAATCCTCGGTCAACAAGTCTGTTTTCCATTGTACTTTAAAGCTACATAAGCTAGATAAGTGTTTGTAAGTGATGCGGTTGTTAACATAGCATTTGCGTTACAGGTTATTGGCGCTGCAGTAAAGCTACAAGAAGATCCTGTGCTGCTTCTCTGCAACATCAGGACGACAATGGATGACTTCCTTGTACAAGCTCAGCACACTCTCACCTCGCAAGGTTCATGCTAAATTCTGTGTATTTTACCCTATTTTATATTACTCATTACTATTAGAAAAGCATATTATTACTATTAGCATTATTAGAAGCAGTCAATGGCATAGTTCATTATACAGCACTTGCCTGTGGATTATATGAGATAACTCCTAAAACCACTATCGTTAAGGATATGATGTGGGATCTTAGCTGAAAAAATAAATTTGTAAAAAACAATTTTACTAGAATTTAAACATTAAAGTACCAGGACGTAAGTTAAACCAGGTTTAATTACTGGAGCACAATTACCAATAACATATGTAAAATCTTAAAAAAAAATATTCATTAATGTACATGTTGCTTTGATGAAATCAAGCAACCAATTTAATTTAAAATCCCATATCGGTTGTTCACAGTAATGCAACAATAAATAGTATCATGATAACAGTTGACTTTTGCATTAAAACTGATTTTTCGTTACCGTTCTATATCTTTATTCCAAGGACCAGAAATTTGAGAACTTTTTCAAACGTATTTGTAAAATGTATCAGGATGAAATCATGATTATAAAAGCACATTGTCCCGGCAGAGACTGACAGCGCCGCAGACCACGAGGCGCTGACGCGCGCGGTGTACGCGCCACTGGGAGCGCAGCTCGCGGCCTACGGGCAGCACGAGTCGCAGGCGCTGTTAGGGCACCTGCAGGCTGATGGTGATCATGACGTGCATGCATCCTGTTGTGTGGATAAGAGTAACGTGACGCTTTTGTGTTATGTGTGCTCATGCTTGCGATTATGTGTGCGCACTTGCATCCTGTTGTGTGTTCGCTTATGCCTGTTGTTGTGTGGATAAGAACAGCATGACACGTTGATCTTAGGTGTATTACTTGATTAAATAGAGTGTTTTGTGAATAATAATAATAGCATAATACATTGATGTTAAGTGCATAACCTGATTATATATGTAGTGTAATGTGGATTACAATATTCTAGATATATCAATAGGCCAGCAATCCTCTAGTTCCATTAATTCTTGTTTACGTGTAATAACTTTTCTTTGTAAGCTAAGCTTTGACAGTTACCATCTTCTTATTAAGAGTATTAATGTAAACATTGAAAAGGATGTCAGTGTGAAGAACTAAATTATTAACGTGATGGCAGAGCTGGAGTGCGAGGAGCTGTCAGAGACTCTGCTGAGGGTGCGGCAATACTGCGGCAAGATGGCCGCCCAGACTGACCTCGCTGTGTCGCGGTGTCTTAAGGTCTCTTCTAACTTAATGTCCAGTAAATTATCTTGTAATTGGTATTGGTAATGTAATTATGTGTTCTCTTAGGTTTCAACTATTGTCAGACCACATAATTTTACGTTATAATCGTGCCAAGTGTAAGTACAGTTGCCAATGTAGTCTGACATGAGTAAAAGTGAGTCTAAAATTATGGCGAGTTTCTCTGTTTTGATGTTACAAAATTTCAAAATATTTTCCCTTTTTTAACCATGCAGATACATATGCAGGCTGATCAAAACTCAGTTCACTGGTGCTTCAAGTTGTAGGATTTACATCAGACTGTTCTCATCCCTAATGAGGTTCAAATTGAACTTGTGCGATGAAATTTATCGGGGTTACGTGACTTTTTTTAAATCACCGGCCTTCATGGGCTGCCAACGATCTATTTTATTAACAAACAACCGCAACTCCCTAGCGCAACCGCAACAGCTTCGTAGTTCCTATGTGGTAACCGAATCCTATAAGTCAAAGTCTTGACCAGTATTATACTGCTTTAATTGACGATTGCGAGTTGAGTGCAGTATCTGCTGAGTGGTGACTCGTGTGTCATTGACGGAAGGTGAGCGGCTTGGCTGCGTGTCGAGGCCTGGTGGCTGGAGTGGCTGACTACATGGCTGGCGTGTTGGCGGTGCTGGCTGCCGCCCGCAAGGCCGTGGCTACCTTAGATGATTCCATCGCCCAGGACTGGACGGTCTTCACCAGCTGCCTCGACCTCATCAACACAGCTGGTCCCGTGCAGCTTCTTTCGATCTATTTCCTGTCATTTTTCTCGCTCATGTTTTTTCGTACTCTGATTTTGTTTACATACGATCTGTCTCCGATCAAAACTTTTGCATGACCTTGTTTTAAAAATTTTCTCCCTCAAAATTTACTCCAGTTTCGCTCGATCTCAGTTTGAACTAAAATTTGTCAGCCTTTTATTTAGTTCCTTGCTTTCAAGTTTGTCGTGCTTCAAAACTATTGAAATTTCAACTTTTATTTTGCGTTACTTTATTGATTTTTAAAATTTAAAAATAATTTATCCACTTTCTGAATTGATTCTAACGCTGTTCAATTGCTCATAAATGTTTCCATACAGCAAAAGCTTAAGTGTGTTGACATGCCGTTCACCTGCAGCTTTCCAATTTTTCCCAGTAGAAATAACAGCAAATCTCATCGAGCTAATAGAAAATTCATATTTATACTTAGATTCACAATATTTCCAATGGTTATTATTGGCCGAATGACAATTCTGAGAAATTCTAGTCCACAATTAATGAAAATCGATTAATTGTGCTGTTGTATTTCTGTATAATTATCTGGATTAGAATATTGAGGTATAAAACTCTAGTATTACGAATATCTACTATGAAATGCAATGAATCATGCTCGTGCACTTATGTGTTATTGTCTGAATTTATGAGATTGATGGGTAAACCTACAACACTACAATTATGTAGGAAGAAATACAATTTGCTGATAAGAGTGCCCGTCTCAGGTGTTGTGCTGCAGGCTGTCGAGGAGTGCGACGAGTGTCTGGAGCGCGCGTTCTCGGCTGCAGAGATCTGCTGGTCACTGCAGCCCTTCAAGCTCTCTGCACCTGCCCTGCTGCCTCTTGCAGAGGTTGCTACCACCAAAAATTATTTGCAGCAGATTATAGGTCAGTTATAAGTAATCTCATTTAATTTGTCTAATATTAGTATTATTTGCAGCAGATTTTAGGTCAGTCATAAATAATCCCACCATAAATTGTGTAATATTAGAATGGAATTAAATATGTTCTACGTTCACAAGCTGGGAAAGGGACTCAGTTAAGAAGGAGTTGAGATTGAAGCTAAATTAGGAACGAGATGAAATGAAGGGGAATCGGCAACGTGTAACGGCCAAGAAATTTGGGTACAAGTAAGATATCGAACACAGCAATCTAGGTCAAACTAATCCCTTTCCTAGAAAAACATGTGCAAATAAGACTGTAACAAAACCAAATAACTGCCTATTGTTATACAAAAACGAAACAATGCACCATGTATGTAACAATGCAAAGTTGCCCAGTGGTTAAAATTCAGAATAAGAACAGTGCAGCACAGAGGTGAATTTTCGATCCCAGCTCTGTGCGCCAGTTTCTGGTCAGAATCGACGAGGAGGCCGGACAGTTAAGCAAAGCAGAATTGGAGCAGCGATTTGCGTGTTTGAGACCGCGACAAGCTGCGAATATTCTGCGATGTTAAGAACCGGCGACAGGCCTACGATGAAACAGCTATATTTTACATACCTACGTACTTAAATTTTTGATGCACTAGCGAACCAGTGCCAGTGAAACTGGAATATTAACACTGATGGTACATTTACATGTATTCTTCATCGTTAATGATCATGTTTTTGTTGTAAGGCTCGTGTCGAGTTTTCAAAGGTTATTATGATAGCCTTATTATACTTTTTACACAGAAGAAACGGACTAAGAGCTAATTGCAATTAGGATTAATTTAGTAGAATGTGTAAAATGAATTTTTAGCATTAGTGTTTACCCCATGAATAATTCATTCAATAATTAATTTGAAATTTTGAATGTATGACTAATATTGCTGGAACTAATGTGAACACTCAAACTGCATACTTATATCATTAACGTATTAATAAAATTTAAAGTGATGGACAAGTCGATGTATATGTACATGTGTAAGATCTATGAATCAAGAGTTGCATGGTACACGTTTGTTAGGTCTCGTTCAAAGAGGACGAACCTACCTCGTCTCTCAATCTCGTAATTGCGATTAAATCTGTGGTTAATTTGTCTCCTGGTGAGCGCCGGTTTCATCTGTGAAAGCCTGACGAAGGGTATGGATATATCAGAATTAACGTATTATTCAGAGAGCATTATCGTTCTCTGTGACATCCTGTCGAATGGCATGAATATAATGCATTGATATATTATTCAGAGAGCGGTGGTGTTCTCAGCGACAGCCTGACGAAGGCGCGGGAGGAGTGCAGGAGCTGCGTGACGGTGGGTCTGCAGACCATCAGCGCTCCCCTACAGACACACTTGAAGCCCGTGCCCAGCCTGCCCTTGTGGACCTCTAAGCTGCCCCACACGCTCTCCTCCGCCTTCTCCCCACAGGAATACGTCACACAGGTTACATTCTCAATAGAGTCTTCAGTATTTTCTTTCACCTCTGTTTTTATGCGCAGACTTATAATGCGAACGTCATTCATTCATTGCTATTTTTAAGGGACGCATTTAATTTAAAGATCGGAGGCGTAACGAACATTGGCGCTGAGTTTAATGTAAACTTGCCAACATCAGCAGCTGGCAGGTTATCATTACTTCTGTTTTAGCTCGGCTTTTTAAAATTTTGTTCATGTTTTTCTTTTCAGCTATGTGATCATATAGTTTACTTGACATGAAGGGCACAATGCCACACAGATGGGGCAGTAGCTGTGTTGTAATGGATTTCGTGTCACACAGATGGGGCAGTACCTGCTGACGTTGCCGCAGCACCTAGAGCCGCTGCTCGTATCGCCAAGCCCCGCCCTTAACCGAGCCCTCCAGCAGGTGGCCCCCGACCACTCCAAACATGCAGGGTCTGTTGATATCTCGTCACGATCAAGATCTCTTCATGATTAATATCATTATAAGATATCAAGATCATATAAATATAATGAAGCAATTAAAAACGTAATCTTGCTTTTTAAGTAGGTTCAACGTTCTCAGATAGTGGATTTACCTTTACAAAATAAATTAATTATCTAGGGATATTCTGGTAGTGTGATATCCATGAGAAACGACATACCTCAGTCAACATATACCTAAGATGTAACATGAAAGTATAATACGTAATCGATATGAAATATGAACAAAAAATACGAATGCGCATTTCTGCTTTAGAGCTTCAAAGACTAGAGCTCTCAGACAAAAACTAAAGAGAGCTTCATTCCCATGTTCACATTCACAAATGTTACCAGCCAGCGAGCCGTGAGCGAGAGTGAGGTGAGTGCGGCAGACTTCCTGATCGGACGCGTAGCACAGAAGACGTGTCAAATGTTTGCTGACGCCGTCCTGCGCATTCCCATGCTAGAGCAACACGCGCACTCGCAGCTCATCACTGATATCGGTGTGTGTTATCAAGTTATTTTATTCATACTGACTGAGCAATCTTACCGTACCAAATACCAATAAATCTTACTCGAAAAATTAATGCGTGTTGAATATCTAAGGAATCTGAATTTTCTGAACGATTTACTTTAATAAGCTAAGAATACATTAAACAACTCCGACGAAAGACAGTGGACTCAAGCATCATTTACGGAGCACTGCATCTGACAACTTTATTTGATAATGTACATATTCAACATCATTGTGGCTGAGCAGCAGTGCGAAGCACTCATTCAACATTTTAAAATAAGCAGGATATGCGTTTGAAAGCCTTGACCGAGCAGAGTACATTTGCAGCATCCTAGTCTGAACAGGCTACACATACATCATCCTTGACAAAACAGGATACCGGTTCGATCAGTCTGACCGAACCTTGAATGACAGCGAAACAAGTTCAACATCCTTCATTAAGCTGAGTACATATGCGACATCCTTGCATGAAAGCGCTACACGTTCAACATCCTTTATTAAGCTGAGTACATATGCAACATCCTTGCATGAAAGCGATACACGTTCAACATCCATCATTGAGCAGAGTACATATGCAATACCCTTGCATGAAAGCGATGCACATTCAACATCTTTCATTGAGCAGAGTACATATGCAACATCCTTGCATGACAGCAATACACATTCAACATCCTTTACTGAGCAGAGTACATATGCAACATCCTTGCATGACAGCAATACACATTCAACATCCTTTACTGAGCAGAGTACATATGCAACATCTTGGAGGACCTGGGAGTGGGCAGCTGCAGGCCCCTGGACCACCTGCTTGTGCTGCTGAAGGCGGCACCGCAGGAGTTCAGCTCCGTGAGCGAGCGCCTCGAGGACGTGTCCGTCAGGATGATCGCCGCCGTGCGCCAAATGCGCGACATTTCGGCGTCCACGTGAAGAATAATGCTTATTAATTTATCAGCGTGTTTAAAACTCGTTCTTTCTATTCGATTACATCAAGTCAACATTTTATTACTCATGCTTAAAATCAATATATACAATATTTCGCTTGAAGACAAAATTATGAGTAAGTTGACAATTCAATTGCAAATACTGTATAAGATACGTTTATTGCATTCATTTCGTTCATTGCATCTATACATGGCTAAAACCTAGTCAAGAAGTGTGGCAGCAAATTCTGTTCTAGAAGCTCGCCTGTCGACAACGAATTGTAATTATCTGTGCTGCTTTAATACAGTATCTTGGATACATTGCTGAACTGTTAAGGTGTCTTCAAACCTAATTTTGTTAAATAGGATTTACTTTTCTACATATTTGTAAGATACATTGTAAAACATCGTACTTTATAATACTTATGGTCAATAACTGTCCTATCCTCAAGTGGTAATTTTGTTACTCAGGTAATCATTTTGGTACATCAACAAAATAGTTTCTTAAACCCAGCTCGCACTAGCACAATTGGCGATATGTTATATTATCATTGAAATTTGAACAAGGTCAAAATAGATGGCAATAATACTTCTAACTTTTAAATTAAACTATCATATGGCCCTCTGAGAAAATAATTCTGTAACCGTGCTTTGCACATCAATTAATCGTGCATGTATGAAAACAAATGCCCAAACGTTTGTGCAATTTTTTTCCTCAGCTGAAGCGTTAGTGCTAACACAGCTGCAATAAGTTGAATAATTATGATGAAAGAATAGCATCGTTAGTCACAGACAACGATGTCACCCTTGGACAATAGTGAGATGCAAACTATACTGTATATTAACAACATCCTGTTAACCGATTTACTTGAAATAATCGCATCTATTACCCGAAGAAACATGCACTGGATGCACCTCCGGAACATAGTTTCAATATCAACAATGAATAGCTACTATGTACAACCATGTCATGTACACTATGCAATAATTCCCTATACGCATCACTGGTGGGGCTTAATGCGAGTTCAAATTCGCTAACCACAGAATCCTTTCCTTAAATAAAATTCCTTTCTATAAATAATCGCTAAAAACTTGGAATCGCAATTCTGCCGAGAATTAAGCTGATGTCGTCCACCAAAAAATGTTTCTATAATTTATTTTAAAAGATGGAACACAAAATTCAGATGCGGCTGGTATGACGGCTTTAGTAGTAGGTCGTCCTCTGGTGACCGTAAGCCTGCACATAATCACCATTAAATTAATATGATTAATATTGGATATTATTTGTATACATGATAAGAACAGACGTTAAATATTCCTGTCCCTAGACAAGCCAGGTATCACTGTGGAGCAAATCTGGAAAAAACTTCACGCGGTACGTTTCAACGCCATATCTTTTTCATTCCCAATACATACCGTATGAACGTTCTAGAGATAAATCGCCAGCCTGGGATTATGTTCAAAGTCCTGATGATCATGGGCGCGCCAGTTTTATATTCGGCCTAAATAACTCGTCAAGAAACAAGATAAATATGCATATTTTCACATTGACTGTAAATTAATACTTTCTTATTTTAAATACGTATTATTTTCCACATTTTCCCAGTTCCAACTATCAAAAAACTAAGATGGATGGTTTGCAGATGCGCGGTGATTATCTTAACCCAACAAGAGGTAAGCGTTCAACTCTCGACCCTTAAAAATGACAAATTTGTGTTCAATTGTTGGCATGAAGTACGCAAAATAAACTGACGATATCTTTACTTGAAAAATATTTTCATAGTACTCTAAATGTGAAGACAAAAAATAATGAGACCTGAGGGACGTTGGAGTGTGATGCGGGAGGCGCCTGCGTAGCAGGAGGTGGCAGCGTCTGCCGCACTGGGAAGCCTGATGTGATGCTCCCAGATTTTACAGCCTGAAATAAAGAATATATTGATATTTATGCGATGGTTTAGTGATGAAATGACATTATTGGCAACAAATAGTTATGCATTAATGTTCTTGGCTAGAATATGGTGATGAATTGATATTTTTGACAATAATAGTGACGCATCAACATTCTCAGATATAGACACGAACGATTGTGGCGTCTATTTCAGAATTTATTGCAGGCATTAGAGTGCCTGAGAAACTGGCTCAATCTAAATTGTCTGTGTTAATGAAGCACAATTTTATGGTTGGAATCATTAATGAAATTGTCAGTGTTAATGAAGCACAATTTCATGGATGAAATCATTCATAAACCGCACGGCGACGAGTAAAAAAAAGTATTAAGGGAGAGCAATTCTGATTCTGTATTAATTTACTAATTTTCGATAATCCCTTAAATGTCAATCAACTAACTTTAACCCATTAAAAGCCAAAATAATTTAAACTGTTAGTCTTAATTTCGAATTTGACGGGTACAAAAATCACATAATTCCTCATAAAATTATAACTACCTTATCAAATACGAGTCTGGCAGTAATAGCAAAAATTACACGAGGAAATTCAATTATTGCCGACAGGAGTTAGTAATAATTATATTTATAATATAATAAAATAATAAATAATAATTATATAACAAAATATATATTTTTACATTTTCTATGTCAATCTAAGCAAGAAAGAGGATGTATGAGGACGCATGACGCACATTACTCTGCTGCAGGGGCAGTGCGTGCATGCCGTGAGGGCCGCTGTAGAGCTTCTCAGGTTCACCAGGCTTCTTGTGGTCCATAGGATGCAGTCCTGCGCCAGACAGCATCAAGCTCGCTAAATTATTTGGGTAACAATATCATGCTTTAAATTACAACATTATCTTTGCTCTTAACGCATAAATTGCATCATTGAACTATTAAATTATCTTGCACTGTTAAATTAGAGGAAGACAAGCGGTCCTTAAGCTATACCAGTTAAAAAATTCCTGGCAATTTGTCGTCATAGAGCCACAAAGGAAAAAAAAAACAAAATCTCCCTGGCAAAGCCAGCTTAACCCAATAACCAGTCATTCTCAGAGAACCCCCCGGGCAGCGACAGATTCACCATCTGAACTCTTCTCTTTTGAGATATTGAATAAAATGTTATTTTTATGATATTTAATGGAATGTTATTTTTGTGATATTGAATAGAATGTTATTTTTGTGATATTGAATCTATTTATGTGATATTTAATGGAATGTTATTTTTGTGATATTGGATAGAATGTTATTCAAGCCCCTCAGAGGTTATCTCAAACCTTGCAGAGACCACCCATTAGCTCCTCTTAACCTGCCTATGCATAACAAAGTGACGAATTGCAGGAGTGCAGCCAACACAATGTACGTCGCAAATTTTGTAAGATTCCACTGAATTATTCAATATTTAATAATCATCCATTAAATTGAACAGTAAGAAAATTTAATGTCGGGCAGAATACAAATCATTCGTTGCTCAAAATTTCAAGCAAAAAATATACCTACATCATAGAAAATATTCTAACGTATTTGATGGGATTACGGCAAAGCTATAACAAGCAAAAGCGGGATTGACTAATAAAATTCACAGTAAACACTGAATGAAACATTATCTCACATCAATGCCTTAATTACCAAACATTTTATTGAGTTAATAATTATTCACGTTATGCAACCATACTTCATCTACCACCGTGACCTCAAGCGGCGTATTCCTTCGTACTAAGAATAATTAACGTAGTTACAATAATTAACATAGTTATAATAATAACGGAAATAATTAGTGCAGTCTCACCTCGAGCAGCTGCAGCGGCGGCCGCATGGAGGCCATAGACTGCGGTGTGCTTCTCATCACGCGCCAGGCTGTACTGGCCAGGGGGCGGGTGGTGATGTGATGCTTGTGAAGCTGGGTGATGTAGAGCCTGCGGCTGGTGGTGTGAAGCAGGAGGTTGAGGGTGATGAGCAGCTGAGGGTGGAGGTGGGTGGTGGTGTGGTGGCTGTGAGTGGTGAGATGGGGGAGGTTGACCAGGAGGGCCATGGAAGAAGGCGCTGGCTGGGGATGACAAGTAGACGCTTCCTTCTGCAAAAAAGAAATATTAGAATTCCTCTATTTTTCATTGTCACCTAATTTTAAATAACCAAACAACTTCTGAACAGCACATAATGAACTGCCTGTATTATATTCAATCAGTTATAATTTACTGCTATCAACTGGTAGAATAAATTTGGGTTATTTTCGTTAAGGAATTTGTATGAAGTCTTAATTGATTAGCGTGACTGCGCTTTAGAATTATCATGACAGCCAGAAAGACAATTGTGCATCACCATGTAAAAACTTTGGCCTGAGAGCTTTGATTGGAAACGCTTAATTTTTTCTATTCAAAATGCCCTAAATTTAAATTATTTTAATTGTCGGAGAATTGGAGCATTACTCTATGTTAATATTTATTGGATGGAGTCTTGAAAGTAACAAAATATTATACATGGCCTAAGCAAAATCAGATTCGTCTGCTATTTATCAATAAGAGATAAAGCTACCTGAACTAAAGCTTGCCACTATGTGAAAATTGCACAATATGTACTAGGATAGAATACTCACTAGCACCAGGCTGTGACACGGACACAACTGTGGTGGAGTTGGCACTGAGATTCTTGAATGAGTACGGCAGTGCAGCGTTCTGGTATGACACTGGAGACGGACTACGTGAACGCTTTATGTTGATCTGCCGGGAAAACATTATTACTTGCTGCAGCCAACAATTACTACACAATAATTTTACAAAATTCTTTTTACAATACAAAAGTTTAGCGAGTAATGTGTACTTTTTACCGCAAACTCACACATTCTTGAACCATCATTCTTAATGAACTAGAACATTTAATGAAAACAAATTAATGTCTATTAATGTATGATTAAATAATTAATGTATTAGTATCGATAATTCACTGATTGGCAATTATTAAATGGAACACCACAAACCATAATTAAATATTTGATATTATTTACTCAAGAGATAGGCAAATAGATAAAACCTTAAAGTGAAACTTCATTATATAAGGATTGGATACTAATGGTCCTCGTTTGCATAACTATCAAAAAATGTATACTTGACTGTCAAAGGCTACATTATAATTAGCATTGTTATTGTCACACATATTTTCAAGGTATCACAAGCAATAATATGAGAAGTGGACGATTGGGAGTAACCTGTAACCTTGATTGCCAAGCAAAGAACTACAGAAAAAAAGCAGGATATTTGTTTAAATAACTGAATTTGTTCAATATCTGAATAGATTACACCACCTGAGACTGTTGAGCAGAAGGCTGTTGTTGGGAAGGCTGGAGGGGGTGAGGGGACTGGGAAGAGAGCTTGTACAGAGACGAGATGGATGAGCGAGGAACTCCCCCATGTAGCAGACCAGATTGGAACACCACTTGCTGCATTAATTAATAATATCAATATACTCAAAGCAGGACATTTTGAAATGTAATGATATCTTTATATATTGATGCAATGGATTGGGGTGAAAGTGTAACAAATTCTACATAATAATATCCATTGGACACCAATTCTTTTCGAACACACAAGAAATACAGAAATAATTGCACGTTTTTAAGTAAAGAGCCAGATTGGGTACAATAATAACAATTAATTTATAGATACAAATACAATTAAGTTATAGATACAAATCATTGCAATATTTGTTTGAATTTATGGCCAAGTACAGAGAAACTAGCTACCAACTTGAGAATGAAGAGGTAATGGCATCTGTGGTTGCTGCTGAGCCACAATGATGTCACTGCACACAAAATAATCACCAATTAATATAGCTTCAACAATCTCACTTTTTGCAACCATGACTAATAATTTTCAACAATCTCACTTTTTGCAACCATGACTAATAATTTTCAACAATCTCACTTTTTGCAACCAAGACTAATAATTAATGCAAACAAACATAAATTTAACAATGTAAACACTATGACTGAAACATTTATTAGCATTGCTACAGTTATTAAAACAAGAACAGCAACAAGCAATAAAAGTTTTGAGCAGGTTTAGGTAATCATTAAGTTAAAAAAGTGACATGAAAATTGCATTTTGCCTGAAATTAATCTCTGGATTCAGTTAATTTGATTAATGTTAATTGGACTAACTTTTCTTTCATGTAAGTGGGATGCTGATCATGCCTTTCCTTCCTCTTGTCTTCATTGTTGAGGACTTTTTTCAGCTGCTGGAATAGATCATGTTTTTTATTCTTGAGAACCTCCAGCTGCTGGGTTTGTTTGGCAATGGACTCTTTAGTTTCCTCCAGGGTCATAGCGTGTTGCTTTTTCCGGCTCTCATGCTCCTTCCTACGGCGTTCTTCAGCTTCAACTTCTTGTTGTTCTGAAAAATGGAGGAATAAAGTTGAGGATTAAATTAACTAAAATGGAATGTTTAAAATAAATTTACTTTGAGTAATCACAAAATGACTAATTTTTAGGGAACAATTTTAAAGCAATGACATATTACATCAAAATCTTTGGCTAGAAGCTTTGCATTAGTAAGTTTATTAAAATAATTCCTACTCACCTTCATGCTTTCTCCTTCTTTCCTGCATAATATGAGCTTTAAGAGCATCCAACATAGGACGGTTTATCTTTGGTTTGTCAATCATCATGTAAGGTCTGTTGGTTCCACTTCCACTCATTGTATTGCTTCCGCTGCTTCCAGAATTTGTGCATGTGTCTCCTCCACGACCACGTTTCTCAGCTTCAGCAAATTTCACCATTTTATTAAGTACTCCTTTAGCAAAGTAATGCAATCTGAAATTAAGTGTAAAAATATATATCTAATGTCAACAAGATTTGAGTTTTATCAAACTTGATTTGTGCATTTAACTTGATTCAATCATCAAACCACCTCAGTCGCCACTTCTGTCAGCAGCAGCAGACAGTGAATGTATGTCCATAATCGATCACAAACTGTGGATAAAGCAATCAACAACACCGCCATTGCATGTATCTCCCACTTGCTTTGATTGCTTGTATGTCATTTGCAGCTAGTCTGCTAGTGTAATGTGCATTCTTCCATGCCAATCATTGTGCATAGGCCACAATGATTGTAATACCCACAGCATTGGCCGCATGACCATGCCAATCATCGCGCATCAGCTGTAAATTATTGTGATGCATGTACATTTGGGCCAAATATCACGCATCGGCCATATTGCTCGTAGATTGCAATCTATGGAAAACCTCAGAACCAGGAGGAGCATAATTGCCAAGTGCCAACTGCTGTCTGCCTTAATCCTACCCTGGCATCTTTGGAGCAATGAAGTTGGACTATTGGAATCCTCCCTCCACCTATGTTGTGCCATTATGCCATACTTTACCGTCTGGAGAGTGGAGACTAGAGTAGTAGTATGGTAGTACCTAGTGGAGTCTTGGGTAAATTAAAAATGGACTGATTTTAAAATAGGTACCTATCTGGGCCTGGAGTTTGTCACTACCATAGTGACAAAGGAGACTTAGCAGAGAGTTTTTAGACTCTCCCTCTAGTTCTCTTTTGAGTCCTTTAAGTAAACCAGTAAAGTATCATGGATACCACTCATACCAGCATTATAATACTCAAGAAATTGGCATCTTGAGTAAATGAGGAAATTAAAAATGAACTGATTCTAAAAAAGCTCTGGTTTGCCAGTTGCCACTATGAGTATGGTCAGCTTCACTACTGACTACTCACTACCTAGTACCTAGTACTGCTAGTAGGCTACCATGCTGAGAACTGAGAAGAGATGTGAATTCAATTTGATTGATGTGTAGCTCACTGTAGCCTGCAGGTACCTAGGTATTTTTAGTATTATGTTAATCAATCACATAGGAAAATTCTTACGTTAATCTCAGAGGAAAATCAATGCCAATTTCATTAATCACAGTCACAGAATGCAATCATATCTATAATCTAAGTATAAGAAGCTATGTTCAGTATGTTGCTACTTGCTAACTGCATGAACGCCGCTGACTCTCTGAACTCTGATCACCATCAAATTATCAATAGAAATAAAATAATCTACGTTTAAAAACACGGAATCATCGTTTTTGAGTAATTTGAACCGACGAATAGTAGTTCGTAGCTTCTTACTAAAACTAGACTGTTTTATTGACGCACTCAATAGCCATTACGGTACTATACATCCTTGCCATGGCCATGGGCTAACGTGATGCAAATGGAAGCATACATACTTTGGATAGTAATTTACGCAAATATTGTAAGGCACTCTATCATTTTATTGTTGTTCATTTGTTTATTGAAGATGTGGAGTTGTCCCCCATGGGCCCCATCATCCCATGTCCCTCACGGATCAAATTCTATCATTTTATTTGCAACGCGTAATATGTTTCGCCTTTCTAAAGAGTTTCGATTCGGATTTCGTACGACTGACTTCTTGACAACTTGAGTACGATTACGACCGCTGTAGTGTATTGCTAGCAAAATTCAGCTATTATTTTATGCAGACGTAAAACCAAATACACGAGTTTGATCAAATTTCTAAGCAAAATTGATTCTATTTGAAATGTTTAATATAACATTACTTATTCCAAACGCATATACTTTTCTTACATATTGAATTTGTTTGAATAAAAACTAACCGAGTCAATGTTTTCTCAAAATAAATAAAATCATGTGATTTAAATATTTGAATATTCGATGACATAAATAAATGTGTGTTTTTCAGTTCCTTGGCTTTCCGCAAGATGGCATCGTATAGCTATACCGAGATTCGAGAAGATTGTTCAAGCACGGATACCGAAGTTCAAAACTTCGAAGCTGTTTATTACAGATGTTCGTTTCGCTGTTATTGTTGCAACTCTTTTGGCTCAATGTATAAGTGAGTTGAAATAATGCGATTAGCAACCATGACGGCAATAGTTGACTGTTAATGCACGTTCATATGTATGCTGACTAGCCACCAGAATGTTACAGCTAACTTGAGATAAGCCTTAGTGTTGTTTATGTTACTCAGTTACTGTAATCAAAGATAACAAGAATCGGTCAATCAGATACAGGCAACTTTAGTTTAAGTTTAGGCTCACTTTAGCTGCCTAATCTTCAATTCCGACACCATTGCACTGTATTTCTATATTTATTCTTTCGATTGATTAATACAAAATTCTGCTTTTATTTAAACGTTTCAACTTAATCTAATTTTTGTGCATAGCCTAGTTATAATCGAGTAGGTATCGACCATTGTGAGTAGATTGTAGCGATTGTTGATTTGTTGTCAAATGTCAAGACATCTACATCAAACTGCTTAAATGTGTTTTAAATGAGTTTAATGCATAATAATAGGAATAAGTACACATATCATTGCTTAGTGTCTTACTCTTCTTTTCAAATTCCAGATTGGACTTAATTGGACTACGGGCCTATGCCGCCTATCACTACGACACCACCAGTAGGCTTTGCAACTTGCCACTTCAGAGCTACTTTTGAATGTAGCTGCTGCTGTCATCTGGATTTGTTTGTAATGAAATTAACAGGATTGTATTAAAACTTTAATCATCACTAGCACCATATATAACATTGCTCACTATATTTTGAATGATAGGTTTAGTAATATTTAATATGAAGCATTAGCCATTAGATAGTACTATAAAACTTGGCAAACATCACCTCATAACTCTTCATTAGTTCAGTAATTTAGTGTGTCCTTAATTTTAGATGATTTCTTTGGTTTGTATGTGGTAATAGCAATATTTTTATTTACTGTTCTTTCAAATTATGGTGTATATTCCTTAGTTAGCTTTAAGACTTTAACTCTAAAATACTAAAACAAAAAATTCATCATCACAAAAATGAGTTTAGAAAATTCAAATGAATGGAGAAAGATTTTATCTCAGACACTTGGTAAGGAGAGTGATGATTTTGATGACGAGCTTCCATTGCTTCTAATGGCTGTTGACCAAAGTGTCAAACCCTCAATTTTATGGGACTTTTCACCTGCTTCTGCCAAGGATCTACTAACTCTACTTAATGCCTTAAGGTCAAAAAGTCTAATTAAAACTGCTTTAACTGTTGTTGTTATTGAAGATGATTTATTTATTGTAAATCTTGATGCTCTAACTCGTATGCTTGTTTCATATATAAGTAGTGAATACTCCTGGCTGATTGACATTAGTAAGAAAGATGCTCGTATTGCTGCTTTAAGCATTCATCAATTGTACAAGAGCTACATATGCACTATTCTACAGCAGCTTGGAATTGTAACTCCAAGTAAAGGTTTGGATAGTAGTTGTACTTCTGACTATCAAGAACTTCTAGGTTCTGTGTCTAGTGCATCAAGTAATCCCCAGAAAAATGAATCAACTGTTCTAGGAAACAACAACTGCCAGTTGTTGACTATCAATTTACCAGAAGTAGCCAACTTGAGTTCCATTTTTGGCTGTTTACTTGGCTATCCACAAGTTTACTGGTGGGACTCTCAGTCTGACGGCACAACTCTGTCAGGCATGCCTCTGAAGATGTACAAGTTTACTGCTCACTACCAAGCTCATGGAGACCGAACTGGAAACGAGCCGCTTGCTGAGGATAACTCACAGGAAATGTTTTCATTTAGTGTTCCAGAACCTCTCGAGGCAGAGCTCAGGCCATCTGTTGTTCAGTGGGCCAATGTTGTTAACACTCGTGTTGAACAAGCTGGCAACTTTACTCAAGCAAAGTGTAATTGCGATCCTGTTTTGTGTTTACAAGTCTCGCTCTGAAAATCTTTTCAGTTTCACGCGTGGTATATAGTTATATTTAAGTGCATCCAATTCTGTAAATACTTTTTGAGGAAAATTTGAAAGCATTCCGTTGGCGTCTATCTAAAAATTTATCTTGTTCATTTATTGTTTTCTCTGTCGTGTACCTTTCTTTACCTGCAGACAATTGCTGCCAAGACGCTGGCATGTAATGTATGTTTTGGTTTCATTTTATTTTAAAGCTAATGCATTAACTTCTAACTTGATATGTTAGCTGCAAAACCTCTGTTTTATTTTTTCTTTGTATGAGATCTTTGTTACGTAGATATTTTGTATGCGTAGTGTTGTTCGGTGCAGGAATTCAGATCAGCCATTGAATTAACTTGATAGGTTTTCTGCAAAACCTCTGTTTTTTATATGAGATCTTTATTATGTAGATTTTGTATAGTGCACTTTGGTTCAGGGGTTCAGATCAGCCAAGTAATATGTTAGAGTTCACTATTTAAATTTCTTACGATTTTTAACCTAAATGATGTAATTTTAGGATGGTATATTTAGTGAATAATTTCGCTCTGTGGGTGGTCTTCAGATAGGGTAAAGAGCGTGAATCCATCGTGAAGAGAGGCGGCGATCCATCCTGGCCTGGTACTGCTACGTCCGAAACAAATACCAAGGGTATAGAGCCTTGACTTTCTCAATGAACGACCTATTTCTTTAAAGCTTTTACTGTGTCCTCGAAAATACAATTATAATTTTTTTAAATAATTAGTTAGATTCTTATTCTGAAACGATTTTAAATAAATAGATGAGCAATTTTTCGTGCATTTTTTGTACCCATTTTGCTCTATATAAAGTATTATTTGTCGGCGATACCTACTATTTGTCTACACTCAAAATGATCAGATTAGAGCAGTTGGGGTCGCTTTAGTATGTGGTGCTTTAATAACACAAATCGATGTGCATTTCATTGCCGAAGTATTCTATGGGACAGGTACGATTTACTCATAGACGCAACAACAACAAGGCAGCATATCTCGGGAATTTCCAGTTTTTAGTTTACACTCTGCTTCTCGTGAATAACTGAATCATCTAGCAAAATTTTGATCATTTCAAGATAGTGTGGAGGGCTAAGCGCAGTGTCGACTTACTATGATTACTAAGTAAGCAGGTTAATCCGTCGTCATGGCAAGACTCATGACACCACGTTTCAACACATAAGGTTACCGAATAAAAAAAATGGCATTGATCAAACTACAGCGGAATTCTTACTGCGAATTAAGCGTAATTGATAATAGCTTTTTAGCGTCAATGAAAATCTAGACAGTTGAAAGGAGACTATGTTATTTCTTATAAATAATAATCATATTGGTAGGGTTCTCGGTATTGAAGATTGGACAACATCGCAGAATTTTTACATCTTGCTGCGGGTTCGAACACGCTGTGATAACCCGCCTGACCGCTTCATTCATCTGCTGAACCTGAACTTGTCACAATTAGCTGCTGGTATCAAACTATATTCTGGCTTTGAAATTTCAACACTCAGCCATTATGCTGTCAAGAGCCTCACACTTACAAAAATAAAATGGAAGCAAACTTCCCACAAATATTGAATAAGAAAATATTCAAAATTAAATATGCCGTGAAATGTGTACCTTTTCTTTTACATATGAAAGGCGACCATTTTCTATGTCTCCGATTCTCATTAAAATTATTATTAACAAAGTTACTATTACTGAACCGAAGAAACAGCTTGTACGATCTGCTCATGTGGCCGACGACAATTTTATGATAGATTGAATTTTGTAAACCTGGTCAGCGAATTCCTGAGAGATTTAAAAATTTTGTACTAGTACGGTATCTATGTTACCATCATTTATTTTATTTGGGAGTTTTTATTGACGTTATTTGTACCATGGTTGGATGATTTGTTAAATGTAAAAAGTGAATTATTAGTTCCGTTAAACTATGGGTAGTGCGCCATGTCAAAATAAAATTAGTTTTTTTTTGTGATTGTGTCATTGCATGGTTACTGTATTAAGTAAAAAATAAATGTGTCTGAGTTCAGAAATGTTTTTAATTAAGTAAAATACGTATTCTAATCAAATGCTCAGCAGTCATTTATCTATACGATGAGGCAACTTCTAAATCCAATTACGTATTCCAATGACAGTGATAATTTCATTAGTTTTTCCACCATTGACCAGCTAAAGGAATCAATTTATATGTACATTTTTTTTAAAGTTCAACGCCATGCTTACCAGCTCAATAAAAGATTGCTCGTTTTTTTTAAATATTTTAATTATGCAGTTGTAATTTTGAAACAACCTTCCCCTTGATTATAAACTTAAATAAAAAGATTTTACGCGCTAATTTCCAATTCTGCTACTCAGAAAAAATCCCTTCAAACTACTTAACAGCATTCGAACTGATTAGTGAACCGGTTACGGCAGAAGAAGCGGCATTGTTGGCCGGCAGATCCTGGAAACTGGCCGGCAGATCCTGGAAACTGGCCAGCAGATCCTGGAAACTGGCCGGTAGATCCTGGAAACTGGCCGGTAGATCCTGGAAACTGGCCAGCAGATCCTGGAAACTGGCCGGTAGATCCTGGAAACTGGCCGGTAGATCCTGGAAACTGGCCGGCAGATCCTGGAAACTGGCCGGTAGATCCTGGAAACTGGCCGGCAGATCCTGGAAACTGGCCGGTAGATCCTGGGAATTGGCCTGCTGATCCGGGAAATTGGCCTGCAGATCCGGGAAATTGTCCTGCCGATCCTGGAAATTGGCCTGCTGATCCGAACTGTCCAGCTGATCCAGGGAACTGGCCTGCTGATCCAGGTAGCTGACCGGGTCTTCCAGGCCTTCCGGGCCGGTTACCTTGCCCAGCAAATCCAGGAAATGAAGGCTGTCCTTGGAACTGAGACCCCCCAACTCCGGGAAATTGCGAGCCGGTTCCTGGTTGTAGACCTCCCGTAGTGAACTGACCTCCTCCTGTACCCGGACTCTGTGGTCGAGATGGAAATTGTGATTGGCCTCCACCGGCAACTGGAATTTGAGGCCGAGACGAGCTTGTTCCACTAGGTGGGAGTCCACCACCGGGCTGACCGCCAAACTGCTGAAACAGCTGCTGTAGTTGCTGGAAAAACGAACAAATACTAGCGTTAAATCCATATATTTTCGACATGTTTCCAGATAGAATGATGCATTACACGCGAAGAATAAGTTTGATGCAACCTATAGTCTATTTCATCATAATTGAGATAGACATTATTTCCCAAGACTCCTTCAGCACCCGAATCTTACAACAATTTAATTCGGAGGATAGTTATACTAGAATATTTTTTTTTCTATTTTATTGCGATAAAATATCGATTTGAACTATTGGAAAGCATATACAAATTCTTAATTAAAGATGAATAGAGACTTGCAGTACAACGTGTCAGGCTAAAGTACTGGACTATTTACAATCAAAACTATACAGGTATATACAGGTAAGGACTGATCACATTTGTAAAGAAAAAACTGAAGTGCCTGAAGACCATCCAATCTTCACCTGCACCCATGATTGACGCGATTATTCCAGCAGCAATTGATATTGCCTGCTAGACACATGAAAAACAATGTTCTTCATGTAAAATTAGTTTCCTGAGAAAAACGATTCCAAGAGAAAAGTGATTTTTATGTTTCGGATGAAGAATACTAATCCTATTTATTAAGGATCGAATTATTCAATAACTGTTCGCGTAATAATATAAATCCAGAACAGATTATTTGCAGAAACATAGATATCAACAAGCACTAGGAAATTTTAAGGAGTTTCAACCGCCACACAGCAATGCATTATCAACAACATGGTTCGTACTGGCGAGTGACCGAATTCCTGCAGAAGAATTTGCAGCCACTTTGACCTGCTGCATCGCCTAGACCCGAATTTCCGAAACCCTGGTTTCCTGGTATTCCTCCAAAACCTTGATTTCCAAATCCTCCTCCAAAACCTTGGTTGACCGGTCGTCCTTGATTCCCTGGTCGATTCGGTCGACCGCCAAACTGCCCACCAGGGAAGCTCCCTTGATTGAACCCTTGAGTGCCTTGTTGGCCAAACCCAGCTGATCCAAAACCCTGATTCAAGTTTCCTGTTTGTCCAGGTACTCCTTGCTGGTTCTGGAAACCGCCTCCTTGCCCAAAGCCTGGATTTCCGAACTGTCCGCCTGGCGTGGCGGGTTGAATTCCTCCTTGTCCTGCTCCAGTTCCTTGCCCCTGCACTACTTGCTGGAAAATCTGCTGCAGTTGCTGCAAAAAGGATATTTCCTGTCACAGTCCATACGCGCACTCCTTTTCTTCTGTCAACTCTATTTCTGTCAGGAATGTGATAACAGAAGATGGTCCGGGAAACTTTACTATCATAAGAAACGAAGAAAGAATTGTAATATATATGATCCTAGCCTAATCCAATAAATTGCAATAGAGTTTTCTTATGAATTAAAATGGTTAAACATCTATTTTGGTAAACAAGCTTTCTCCATAGCTTATTAGCCAAGTAGTGACTATTAGACTATAAATTTCTAATCTAGTTGAAAAGCTATCGATTCGCAATTTCGGTGGCTGCTCAGCTTTGTAGAATATATTTTATTGCACCAACAGACACTGAATGCCTGTGCCTTGAACTCAATATATTTGAACTCGCTGATCTTCGAGCGTTTTAGATCTAATGCGTTGTTAAAAGTACGTATGTGAATTTCGCAGCAGGCATCCTATTCGATGACTAGCCAGTTGTTAGTTAGTTTAGTGGCCACATGTTTACCAGCGCTTCAGCTATTTAGCTATCTCGCACCGAAATTCATGTTAAACATCACCAAAGAGGTGGAAGGTCTCAATTATCAAAAATTTCTCAAATCAAAAATAGGTCATCACCCACAAGGGGTGGAAGGTCTCAGATGTCCAGCCCGCTGAAACTGGCTCGAAAGAAGCAGCGTTAGCATCTCAAAGAGACGAAGTGACAAGGAGGGACAGGTGAAAAGTAACAAAAACTAAGACATTCGAACAAGAGGTCGCTTACACGGGACGTCGGTCGCCCGCACGAGAGAGACAGAGAAGGGAAATGTAAGGAATCCTACCTACATAATAACTTAACCCCACAACTGAGACCTACAGTCAGACACCGCAGACTCAGCGGTGGGGCGCTCAGGAACAATCCCCCTAGGAACGCGAAATCCCACAGGACTTCTGACGCGCACAGACACGCGTCAGAAGTCCCCTCTGAGGGGCGATGACTAGCCAAATAAAGGTTTATTCCTAAAAATAGCTTCCACCAACTCCTATGCAATCTTAGTTTAAATAAAATTTCTATCTATGAACCACTATAGATTATTCTACCAACTTACAACTTTTATCACACTAATACTTTAAAAAATTGTGTTTAATTGTTAGGACAAACCTCGATGGACGGCTGCTGTGGGGCGGCGGAGGAGGCCATCACCCCCAGCAGGAGCAAGATGGCGGAGGCAGTCACGGCCATGGCGTTACTTCTTGATGCTGTGAATGAAATTATGTATAAACAAAAGCTCTCAGTTACAATGGAATCTATTAACTTCGATTAATTAATTAAAATGTATTAAATTACATCGTAGTAACACGTGATACTATCATAAACTATCTAATAACCGCGGGAAACAGTTTCGAGGCAAACTTGAGCATTCACTAGTCACAAAAATCTCATAATAATTATAACGATAAAACTCAATTATTCAAAGTCACAATAGACAAGAAATTAAATAGTAGATTTAAGACACAGTAAAATATTATAAAAACATGCTAAAGCATATAGTAAACGACATAAGTTTCTTTTGTGATGGGGAAACTAAGTCGTAATTTACTAAACCGTAAAAATGGCACACTAGGAGCGCAGCTGTATCCTTTAAAAAAATATATTTTCTACACACTGCATAATTAACTTGAAGCCCATATGGAAAAGGCTCAAGGCATGAAGTAGGTATAAAGGTATGAATTATGTATGAAGATCTGAAGTAGGTTTGGAGATATGTAGTAACTATGAAGGCATGAAGCAGGTATGAAGTAGGTATGAAGGTATGTAGTAAGTATAATCCTGGTGGTCACCAAGCATTAGGGCTACTGCAGTCTGTCTCCGGATGTCCAGTACTAACTGCGCCAACCATGGCTTGACCTCGAGATCTTTTTAGTGGATTTTTTTATATCATAAAACAGAAGCAAAATCGCGATGGAACAAGTTTGGAAGCACAGTATTCTGAGCGGCAATTCAACCTCTGTAAATGATTTGAATATAAATAAAGAGATAAAGCGTGGTCTCATCACGCTGGTGTAGGAGCGATTACGTGGCAAAAAGCTTTGCGCAAATTCAGCAAGTTCCAACGCTGGATCACACATTGTATGAAACAAATTTACGCGAAAACAAATAATAATAATAATAATAATAATAATTAAAGTTACGTAAGCAATTGTATTAACTGCAAGTTAGAGTCTGAAACTGTAGGGTTGAGATGATGTGTATTATTTGGGTAATAAGAGAACGTTCATTGTTATTCGACTCGGAATGAGTAACATTAAGTAACGAGTTTTCCCGATTGATGTCAAGGTTAAACGATATCCATAATTCTGGTTATATGAAGCATGCAGTTGACGGTGGCAGTTCTGATTGAAAACGTAGTTTCGAGCAAGAAGTCAAGTACTACTCAAGTTTAGTAGAAACTTGCATGTAGTGCGCGTGAAAACATACCCGTAAATCGGGGTGACTTGGACCATTTTTAGCGCTCAACTTTTTGTGATACAAATAGCCACATAGAAAATTTATAAAATATATCGCTTTATTGGATTTGTAGGTTATTTGCAGACATAGATATAAAGAAGCACGAGACATGGTACTTCCAGGGCCAGCAACACAATTTTTTTAAAGGTAGGAACTTTTTTAGAAAAGGTTTTATTTTTTTAAGGGTTAAAACGGTCCAAGTTTTACTGTACGTCAAGATCATCGTTCAACTTACTATCATGCTGCGGAATTTTGACAATACCATCCGCGATTGGCATAAGGAACAACGCTGTCACTATCATATTTCGAGGCGAGGATACGGACGAGCAGCAGTATAGTGATAAGTGTCAAACTGAACTGGTTTTTCTGGCCCGTTTTGGTGAAGCCAAACCGGATATTTTAATTTCTTATTGTGCGTCTTCCATCAGAGGCGCTCGAGGGCATCGGCATCGCCCGCTCTTTTTCTGGCCTTGTATATTAGCGTGCACCGCTGCTTCTGGTCGAAAATACCCGATTGTATTCTCTGAAATTCTGTCGTTCGTCGTAAATCGGGCAATGGAATCGTAATTACAGGTTTCACGACAGGAAGTGGTACATCGTTTATAATGTTTTACGCATGAGTGGAGTACGTATGATGTGGAGACGATTATTATTTTTCACATGTATTTATAAATACGATTATTCTGATGAGGATTATTATTGAATCACCATGTGTGGTACCAATTATAATCATATCATAACTATTTATCATATTGCGGTTATTTAAATTTATTATTTTCAATATGGAGACTACCGAATGAAGAATCGTGGCTCTATGACACTTTGAAAAGACAAAGACTAACGACATGATCAGACCTAATCTCCAGGCTATGATAAATTTGAAAGGCTCTTTAAAGAGTATACATATTGCTGCATGCACTTAGTCCATGTTTATACTCATGGACAAAAAATACACAAATAAATAACAACGAACTTGACAATTTTGAATTTAAATGTTGAATAAACAGCCCAGTATTCAAAGAAAATATTTTGTACCTCTTACCAAAGACTAGCGGAAACCAGAAATTTTCGGTGACAAACGCGAAGCGAGTCCGAGATGTTTTATTTCTCTCAGACATTTATCCTACCCTAAGCGGACGTGAGAGGACAAATAAGCTCAGGTCGGAAACTATGCAACAAAACATCCTGCACGTGATCCTGTAGTGAACTCAATTCAAGATGTAGGGCTATATACTTGACCCTCTATAAACCTAAATAATTTGCTTATCAGGAAAAAAAAAACACGAAAAGAAGAGTTTTTTTTATAAAATTTTGCAGTAAGGAGTTCAGTGCAGACGAGCTATTTGATTAGAAAAGTAATGAAATTAAATACTGCATGCAGTAGTAATTTCAAATTTTTATTATCACTCTTTCACACCCGGTAGAACATTAGGTCATAACATTTCCACATCAATGCATCCGGTATTCTGATTAATTTGAATTTTTCATCAATGAATTCAATTACGTGCCCAGAATCGTCGCATCCGACGGGTTGCGCAATATAAAAAATTTATGATGCCCCGCTCTCACTATAACCCTGAATTTTATCATGCGAAATCAGCATTATGTGGTTGAATTATTCAAGAACGCCTAAAACTGAACAAAAAGTAAATAACACTCACAAAATTTACGAGGAATGAATTGTCGATAACCACAGCAGACGACGCTCTCAGCTTGACTGATCGGTGAACCACAAGACGGCCGTGGGCAACGCAGAATTCCGCAGCCAAGGTTTTCATATGAAGTAAAGGACCTTTGGATACACCTATACTAAAATATTTATATACTGAGAAAGACTTCAGCAAAAATGACAATTGAATGGAAGTATAGATTTTAAAAGCAATATATTTAGTAACTTGACCGCATTGCCATGAATTGAAACGCTCAATACAAAAGAAAGACCGCTAAAAAAAAAAAAACACTGACAAATTGTGCATCGGCCGGCAATCTGTGGCATAGTACAGCCACTAAATTTGACAAACCAGTCCTCCGCCAACAAGTTGTTGATCTAATGGCCCAGCAACGTCCCAGGATTTTACACCAAAAAGATTGGCGTTACTACGTCCTAAAAACTATTTCCTACACCACCAGGCAATACGCCTGCGGTCAAATGACCCAATAAGTGTAGGAATTTAATTGTACGACTGGATGGAAACACAACCCAGATATTCTGTTAGCTAAACGTAAAACATCTAAACATTCATTTTTTCTAACAAATAAGTACCTCGAATAACTAAATTGTTTTCCGATATTGCAGGCGGGTATTATGCATCTCGGGTGAACTTAGAAGCTAGGTCACAGTGCGTTGTAGAATAGAATAGAAGTGTCGGCGTTGAAGAAATAGGCCCATGGCCTGTTGCCGATTCTTGAACTTTTCGTGACTTGATTCACAAGGGATCCGGCCTTTGGAACCCGATCTTTCTATAGCTGACAGTTGTAGGCTAGGCATCATTCGAGCGCAAGTTGAAAAGCAAATCGAGGTAAGAGTCGGTGAGTACACTTCCACACCCTGGGATACACGCTTGTATAGTTGGTGTGTCGTATGACTGCTCGCATATGTAACGATGGTTATTCTCGATTATAGACGGCTGAATCAATCCACAGCTTATTAGCACATTTTCTCATTAATGGAAAAAAGACGCTATTATGCTCGTCTTGTCCGCCCGTCACGGACGGACGGACGTGAGAAAATGAGCTCTCAGTCACTCACTTCAGCGGGTACTGATCTAATTTTTGATAATACTGTGGATAACAGGTGTGGCCCTCAGGGCTGCTTGGTGTTGATAATCAGGGTTCAAAGGCAGCGCTCATCACTCAAGTAGCACTTCAATAAACCGTTCATTACGATCAAATTATGAAATACAGTATTCGAGAGACATCCGTTTCAGCAGCATTTTTCTTCTATGATATACTACTGCTGTAAACGGACGACTGCTGAAGATATTATAATGCGAACGTTATTCACTATTCATTTAATTATGCTCGGTATATTTCGCGTGAGATGAAGGATTTCCAACAAAACGAACATTTTAGGACTCCAAGTCGAATAATCTATTGAGAAACAAAGCAATACGGGGAAAATTAACTCAGGAAAATAACCCAACAAAAAAATTATAAAGACAAAAATATATATTTCGGGCGTAAAATGCAATTATTCGAAAGGTTTTAATCAAAGTTTTTAACATTTCGTTTAACAGTACGAACACAAGAAACCACGATAGAATAATTAATATGTATAACAGGCTCTAGAGAATACACAAGCTGAGCTTTTTAACAAGACATTCGGCCAACGTTGTGTGCACCGCCGTAAATACCAGCAGAAAATAATCCATGGTACTTGTTGTCAATTACAGGAGAGATGGTCAGAAACATCAAAGGACTTATTACTTCCCAAACACTCTGTAACAATTGTGGATTTAATACTTAACGAAGGTAAACATATCAACATAAATAAAGGGAGAATAAGCATCGAAATAATTCTTGAATTAATAGAATAGAATTTCGAATAGAATAGAAGGCTAGAAGGCTGCAGTACCAAGCAAGATATTGTTAGTTTTCATTTGTATGATAACACTGCCTCATTAGAGTATTTAGTCAACATAGTGACGAAAACATATTCAGCTGTTATAATACCACAAACGGCTACAACGAAAACGACTTTCTGTTCAATATAAGCCACAGTACACCGGACAAATCAGAAAGATAATAAAGGTAAAAGATTACTTAAATAGGTAGAGCATTCCTAAGAAAATATATCTTCTATACTGTGAGGCGCAAAACTTTCTATCATGATATATACCGGTACTGTCTAGAAGTTTTTAAAAGTAGGCTTCTCTTTTTCTTTGTTCATGAGGCTCATGGCAGCAGTGGCGCAGTCTTCGCTCTGCAGCAGCGCCATGTTCAGCAGTTGCTGGAGGGAATGAAATAAAATATTTTGTCACATGTGAACTGGAATGAATGCATTTTTGAGCTCATCAAGCTACACCACGCAGCAAAGATATTAAAATCTCAAAACGGAAGCTTTAACCCGAATCTTAGATCAAACCTCAGCTACACTTTAGAGTAACATTAGTAACACAGACCATCTTAAAATCTAGCATAGAATGAAATCTGTTACCTCAACGGAAACAGGCACATAAAAATTCGTTCCACTCACCATGAACTTGAGTCCCTCCTCGACCGTGTGATCCCTGGCATGCACCAGGCCGAGCTTGGTGGCCTGAACAGCAACGGGGCTGTGGCTGGCGATGATCTTGGCGGTGGCGATGGCGGTGGCCATGAGCGTGTCGTGGCAGGGCAGCAGACGCGACACCAGGCCGCACGAGAGCGCCTCCTGGGCAGGCAGCTTTCGACATGTCAAGCACAGGTCGTACACCAAGCTCTGGCTGCCAATGATTTTTGGTAAACGCTGAAGTGTGCCCACGTCAGCTGCAAGGCCTGATGAAGTGGCAAGTGGCTTGTGAACATTGATGGAGTGAAAGATCACAAAAAATTGCATAAAACAGTTAAAAAATGAAATCAAAGATCCAACAATTGTTATACTCCACTAAATAAATTCAGATGAATTCGTTGTTAAATTTACTCGTTACACAGATTATCATAAAAACTTGAAAAAGACAAACATGGAAACTCCATAAAAAAACAATTAAAATTATACTTAGCCATGAGCTCTCACCTACTTCAACTTCCTTAACCTGGAACCAGGCACCGGTAGAGCAATAGCGGATGTCAGTTGCAGCCAGCATATCAACACCAGCACCAACGCACAGGCCGCTCACAGCACACACGATTGGCTTCCGACACTGTATAGTATACAGAATTATATGCATTGAAGATACGAATGTGATAACAAATTTGTCATGTACGGTATTCATACAGTACATAATTATTCAGATTGAATTAAAAATTTCACAATAAATTCACACCAATTTCACATCTCCACTGTACATTGTTCCAAGGAAAACATTATATCAATTCTGTAGAGTGCAAACTAGAAAAGTAAAATTATGATGAGTTTGAGACTCATAAATCCCTCCAACTACCTTCTCCATTGCTGTGAATGAGTCTTGGAAGGTAGCAATTGTTTTCTTGAGAGCAAAGCACTTCCTGGCGATATCTCCATCCCCCATTGTAATTTGACCCATCTCTACCAGCTCAGACAAATCAATACCTGATGATAGATAGTTTTAATTAGGCAAGACTTCCATGCAATGTTATGTGTAATTCAATACAACATCATTGCAAAGAACATTCATCGGTGTGAAAAAAGAGCCAACTTATTTTGCATTTCATTAAAAACATTGAATTGTATAAAATATTATTTATTCATCATACAAGGATGGGTACAAGTAGAAAGCATAATACAATTAGCACATTTTTCCAAAATAATCAGTTTGTTGATAAAAATGTTATAATTCCATATCTAAAAAAACTGTTCACACATAACAATTTATACTAACAAAAAACTTTGATGTTGCAGTTCAATGAAACATCGAGACCAACCTGATGTGAAAAAATTTTCATGCCCACACAAAACCACACTTCGACATTCTGGATCAGAGTCGAGCTTTGAAAACACATCTTGTATTTCATGCCACATGGTTTTGTCCATAGCATTATATTTCTTGGGTCTGGAGAGTTGAACTTTTGCTACATAATCTGCAGCAGCATCAACTTTGATACTTTCGTAATTGCCATATGGTAGTGAAGAGAAGTTTCTCCTTGTATTGTTGCTTGGGAAAGCCACAGCAAGGGTTTTATTTGCCACTCCTCCTGGAATAAAATCATGAAATTATATATTTTTGTATTTAAATCTGTTCTTTCTCAAGATAATTATTTGTTAATCATAATAGATAATTTTATTCAGGGCATATTCATGAAAATAACTTTAAAATAAGTATGGTAGTCTATTACATGAGACATTGTGAAAAAAATTTTTGTTACAAAAAAATATACAATACAGTAACATATGATATTATTATACAATTTACATTATATGAAACTACACATCCTGAAGCAGGTATAGCTTGTATAATATAAAATGTTATGAATTGTATTGCATCAAATTCTTGCAACATACTAATATCTGATTACAAAAGCTCCTCTTGAATTCAGATGGACAGTTATCATAGTCATAGTTGAAGAACATTTGTGACGATATTTTTTCCATTCAATTTAAAAAGCCTACTCTATTGGTACACAAATCCAGGCATTTGGATCATTAAATATACATATAAATCATCATCAGTGTAAGACTGAATGGAATCGTGATGCATTTAAACAATTGAATAGAAAGTTGTATTGACAACCTACCTCAGATTATGAAGTAGAATCGTTTCAAATTGTTTTCTTTTTATTGAATCTGCCTCAAATAGCCAATCAATTAATTTTAGTTTTCTCGCTTAAATTTGTGCAAGCACACAATTAGGTGAAGACTTACCATGATTCAGAAATATTTTTGATTTGCAGAATACTCTTGCACATGTTAACCCACACAACATAGTTATGATGTTGCAATTAAAGAATTCTGAAATAAGATAATAACAATCAAATTAACAAAGAGAAGCAATTTTTTGCAATTTTTTGTATCAAAAAGGAACAACAATCAAAACTTTCTTAAATTGCTATTCAAATTCCATCTATAAGAAATATACTATTTACATAGTGGCCAAGGAGAATATTTTTTATTGCCCTTCATTCATTTTTGAGTCCTGCAAGTAGATTAGTAAGTATCTTGGATGCCAGCATTATCATACATAAGAAATTGATTAAAACATTTTGTAGATGAGGTAATTAAAAATGAACTTATACTTAGGAATCTTTGGTTTTACACACATATAATTTTTATTAAAAAAAGGTGAGTAGAAAATAGTGATGATACATGTCAATAATTAGCTTTGTATTTTGTTCATGTACTCAGAGCTCCCGAGTCAAATCAGTTGATTCTTTACCATTTTGTAGTCTTCAGCAGACAGCAGCTACTCTGCTGGCACCGCTATTACTGAGCATCTGAGCCAACACTCAGGCAGGAGCACAGCCATGCACCACCAATTTTGTGCATGAATCAGCCCTGAATGGAGTGCCTGGCATATTTCTGTAAGGTCACAAATGCGGGCTTATTTCCAAAAGCCACCAATGCAGACTTAGCCTGCCATCAGTAACCAGCCCATTACAGTACCGGTATCTTGTTTCAAATATTAAAAGCTCTACACCACCATATACAAGAGAGAATAGCCTAGAATGTAATGATTGTCTACTATTGAACCTGATGGTCATAGTGACAAGCTGTAGACTTTTCAGAATCAGTTCATTTTTAATCCCCAATCTACTCAACAGTTAACATTTTAATCAATTTCTTATGTTTGATAATGTTGGTATCCTTGATACTTACTGGTCTACTTATAGGACTCAATCATGATCTTGAGGACGGGCATAGTAGAAAAGCAGGGAGGTTTTAGACTCTCTCAAGTTTAATTTTGAGACCTATAAGAAGACCAGTTAAGTATCATGTATACCAGCATCATCATATAAAAGATATTGATTTAAATCTTGAAGAAATAAGAAAATTCAAAATTAACCAATTCTAAAAAACCTGGTTACATAGTTGCCATTGGCCACTATGAGGAAGAGCACCAAAAAATGTTCTCCTTTGGCACTATGCTGTTGGCATAATCTACAAGAGAGAACTGTTTTATACATGGCAGGGCTAATATTGGTAGCAAGTATTTGCAGTAGTAAGTTTTTGCACTCCAAATATTGTGATGATTTATTCCTCAGATCATGCAAGTAGCTGATGCTATTGCATCTTTTGCACTTCAGATTGTTAATTTGCTGCCAAGGATTATCAGTAGAGCTGCTGCAGCCGTAGTGTGCACCATGGCCAACAGGAGAATTGTTGTCAATCTTCATAGAGTTCTTTCTGAAATTTTATAAGTAGACTGCTAGGTATCATGGACACCAACATTATTATAGTTAAATATTGAAATAGATGATTATTTATTAAAAAATGAACTGGTTTCTGAAAAATCTGCTTTTTTTCCCACCCTGTATAATAATCCTGCTTGGAGCAAGCATTTCTAATGTTGCAAAGTACCAACTAGTATGTCTTGTCTCAAGTTCTTAATGAAAATGATTCTAAGGTCAAGAGGTGTTCAGACAATTTTAAACTGTTCTTATAGATATTCCAAAAGCATAGTGATAAACCAGAGCCCAGAGGTTTTTCTGAATCGGTTCATTTATATTTTCCTCACCTACTCAAGATTTCAACCAATTTCTTAGAATCTTATGTATGATAATGCTGGTATCCATGATACTTTACTGGTCTACTAATATGACTCAAAAATGAATTTGAGAGTGGGTCTAAAAAACTGCTTTGCAAAAGGCAAAAGTACAATCTACTGTGGAATGTACATAATGATTAACATTATAACAAAAACTAATTGAGAAAGGAGTGTTTTGAAACTTAAATGAGACCAAATTAGGTCTCTCACCCAGAGTCTATGATCCACAGATATTTTCACCTCCACAGCATTTCAGCAAGAGTAGCAACTATTTGCCACCAACTATTTCATCAAGCATCTCCTCAAACTCAACATTACCATTAAGTTCCATATTCCACCACATGCAAAAGTTTGTCAATGGCTCCAACAACGCACCAGCAGTTGCAGATGCAATAATATACGTTTAAAAACTACTTTTTAAAGACAACACTTCCAAAGAATCCAGTATCTCCAATCTTACAGATGTACAATGAATTTCTCATCTAATTTTCAAAAATTAAAAAAATTACCTTTTCAATTTTTTAAATATATATAAGGATAAGTAGAAGTGTATTAAATTTTGATTACAAGATTTGTAGCAGACAGACAGACAGACAAGAAGTGAAGTTAAAGAGAAGTGTTGTAAAAATACAATTTACCGCATACTTTCCTCATGTATAAGCTTTCAGCAAGGCAAAACTGAGAGTGTGAAATTTTGCAATGCATACTCGCAGTTGCAGCTAATGCTAGCTCTGTGTATAATTGCCTTAACTCGCACCACTAAAGTGTAATAGACAAAATGGATTGTTCTTCTTCGTCTTTTCAGGATGTCCACGCTGGGTGAACTTGAAGCCACAGGACAACCACAAGGATGACCATTGGTCCTGAAAGCTTGTGCAGTTTTGGACCTCTCGGCATTAGTCAGACCACTTTATTCTTGCTTATAAAAGGTCAGTGGACGTGATGGTTGGGCATGACAGGGTGTAAGAGAAAAGTTACACATAACATGAAAAAATATTAGAAATCAAGGGCCATTGCTCATAGAACTCAGCATAATACTTGATAGTTAAATTAGGTACCGTAAAATGGGGTTACTTTGACCAGCGGGGTAACTTTGACCACTTTTCGTTTTTTTTAACAAAAACCCTCAAAACTCAAAAACGATTTGACATAGAAAAATTTTGTCAATGGCCATCAAAGGCCAAATACTGAGGCTACGTAACACAATAGAAAGATTTTAAAAGTTTGCATATCTAATAGGTTAAAAAATTAATAATGTGACCCACGAAAAAGAGCTATTATTTAAAGCCTGTCGGAGTATCCCCTCAAATTTTTTTATTTTTTGGTAAAATAACTCCNCTTAATTTAATAGCAACTACAGTTAACTCACATGACAACAATAAATGGATCGATTAAAATAGCTGCTACCATACAGCTTAAGCTCTGTCTCTTATACACATGGACGGACTCCTAACATAGAAAAAACCTAGCCGATCAACGAAAACCTCGCAGGTTAGGTCCAGTTAGGAACAGGTTCCATTAAAAATTTCCGATGCCGACCGCCAAAAACGGATTTCAGATTCGTAATCTACACCCCAAAAAACATATAATTAAAAAAAAAACACCCTTTTTTTTGGATGTACTTAATCTGCAATAATACCCAAGATTGCTGCCATATATACTGCTCACTTTTATCAAACTACATAATTTTCCTTAATAAATTACCATCATAATTATGGACAAAAAGGGAACGCTTAAACGTAAAAATATCACTTTGGAGACTAAGCTTGAATGATGAATTTAACTAAGTAAAATATGATGAATTTTAGTGGAAAAAAAAATTATTATATAACATAGCTATTTTTGAGGATTCATTATAATTATTCCCATATATTCTTAAGTTTGATTAGCGCGGTTTTGCTTAACACGGTAAAACTCGGGGATTTATTAACCGCATTAAATGATTAATCAAGGGATTGCTGTATAGACCTGTATTTTGCACGTTTCAATCTAAGTTTAACTTATCTAGTAAAAAAATGGCATTGTTTCGAAATAAAAAAGTGGTCAAAGTTACCCCATTTTACGGTATATGCTAATATAAAAAATAAATACAATAGAGCAAATAGTTAAAGAAAAAAATTATTTTTTATAGTTTATTCCAAATGTTTATATAGATGGAATATAGGCTAATAAAAATATAACAAATTTACACAGCAAATACAGAAAGGAAATAGTTACAGCAAAAATAAAGTCAAAAGTTTTAATATTGATAGCGAATATTCTAGATATACTTATCCAAACCACAAAACTATGCAGGAATTTTAACCAATACAGTGACTGATAGTGATAGGACTTGGAACACAAAGTTGACACAGTTCAGACTTCACAGTATATGTAAAGGTGAATGCCAATGGAGGAAAAACAACAAAGAAAAATAACAACATTGACAGTTGTCAAGTTATTTAATGATTTGGTACTGGCCCAGGGCTTCAAGAAAAATAATATAGCCTCAGGCCCTCAATATGGAAATGATAGTGAACTAAAATGATGGGATTTTCACTACCGTGCCTAAATTTAAACCTTGGCTGGCCCACAATTTGCCACAAACTTACTCGTACTCCTACCTACAAGGCTACAAGTGACTACAACCTACGTCCTACTCAACAACTGCCTCTTCTCTGTCCTCATAGTGTGACGAGGAGGGAGGGGGAGGTACAGGAAAGCGAGCTGCCAGCCGTATTCTTGACTATGGACGGAACCCTCGCTAAATATACTCGAGGTATATATAGAAGTATAGTCCAAGATCAAGTTGAACATGATTTATAAATGATTTTTTGCCGGTTGACTTTAGGCAATCATGGGCAAAAGACACTAGGAGATGTTCACTCGATGACCGCAGCCGACTCTCTCTCTCTCTTAAAAAAAATGGATCGTTCGAATGCTCAGAAAATGGAATAGCCTTTTAAGCCCCGTCCACACGTTCAAACTTATCGTCTTATCGTCAGTCTTGCATGTCATGCCAGGTTTGAGCGATTTTGACGGAAGACTGAAGAGCGTCCACACGCTCAAACTTTCATTCAGTTTTTAGTGCGTTCGCGGCAATGGAGGAGCTAGTGCTGCTTGCTGCAGTGAGCGCAGTTTGTGCCACCATAATTAGGTTAACACGTTTCCTGCGATGTGACCCACCGGTGGGTCACCACTGTGTTACGTGTACGGCGACGGCCAATATCGATGCTATTCTCCTGTTGCGACGATGGGACCCACCGGTGGGTCACATCGCAACAATGGAAAGAAGACTGGGACCCACCGGTGGGTCACATCGCAGGTGTCGTGCATAGCAGCAAAATAGCCGTCGCAGGAAACGTGTTAAAGCGATGCAAACGTACGCGGTGGTCCCGAAAATTGTTAAAAAAAATAGCTACCACAATGAGAGTTGATAGACAGCATCCCTACCATCACCAGACAGCATTGACGACTTCATTTTGGCACATTCTTTCGATAAAGAGTTTATTTTCTTCGTTACAAACTAACAAAGTATTTGTTTGCTGTATGATCAACTTCTTTACACTTAGCGATCAATTCCGCACACGCACAGGGGCGGACAGGCCAGTGCTCTCTTGTTCTTGTCACTGTAGCTTTTTGATTAAATTTACCATAAACATGCATTGGAAACTACGATATAACTCGATAAACTCACCAAAAGAAATCGTGAAATCAATGTCGGATATCCTGGAATATGAAAAACTAGAGCTAGCGAGGAACAAGGTCACAGCTCTCTTCATCAATATAGACTGAGATGCAGGGGTCTATACTGCGTCCCGACTGAGATAAAGTAGAAGTTTGACCAACTAGTCGGTTGCCCGTCCACACGCTCAAACTTATCGTCAGTCTTGCATGAACCCAAAGGTCTCGCCCGTCCGTCTTTTCCAGGTTTGTCAAACTTCAAGCTCCGCCCACCCGTCATGCAAGACGTCAAACTTTGAGCGTCCACACGCTCCGTCTTGTCGGCCAACTATCATGACATTGACGTGCAAGACTGACGATAAGTTTGAACGTGTGGACGGGGCTTTAGAGACGCGTCAGCCCGAGTGCTGCCCGACGTTAGAGAGCTCGCAATCGAAACGTGTGAATTGTTGTTACAAAGTTTTCCCTAATATTAGTAATCCTTTTTCTTAAGGTACTTACTGTCTCATACTGTGCATGATTCAGGTTATACCTACCTGGCTAGGCTGGCTACCTCAGCCAGGTACAGATACTGGACCTACGGCCTGGCTGGCTTGTGTCAAGTGCTGACTGATTCAAACCCTAAACCGGGCAAGTTGCAACTGCTGTGACTGTCCTTAATATTTTTTGACATTATAATATTCTACCGAAATAAATTAATCAGTTTATTTATAGCTGTCATGGTGGACTTTCTTTTTCCTTGGAGACTAGAAACTAGGTAGATAGTGGTGTAGCCAGTAGGACTGTAGGCCTAAGTGCTGTGAACGTGAAGCAGGTGAAGCAGCTGTGTAGCCAGTGTAGCAGCCTAGCAGGTAGTAAGGTACCTAGTGATTAGGCTAGCGGCTAGCCTTCTTACTTCTTCTTAGTAATGAGTTGAAGTTGAAAACTAGCAAAAATTTTGTTTAAGTAAGTACCTAGTCTATTCAACTAATTCAAGCAGCCTGAAGCAGGGACAGCTGACAGCCTGACAGTGACAGCCTGACAGGCCACTGCCGCCCACCAGCGCTACGCTGCTACCTCAACCTCAAGAGTCACGATTCAAGTCTCAACCTGCTAATGCTAATTAAAAGAGTAGGTTGAAACTATTTTTAGATACCTACTCTAGTTATTGCGTAAATAAAATTAATAGTAAGTGGGCTGATGCTGATTCTCATTCCTGATGATGTGATGCAGATGAAACAGAATTTGCTCTTCTGCAGAAATTGATTATGTAAGGCTCAGAGTCAGAGGCAGGAGTGAGGAGCCCAGGAGGCTCTAGGCTGAGCAATGCATCATTTATGATCAAGTAATTCTAGACTTCTAGTGTAGCCTAGGTCCTAGGGTTGAGGAAAAAAGTTCTCCTAACTCCTAAGAGGCCAAGTCCTGGCAAATAAATTGAATTTACATAATTACATCATTATATTTTTATCAAAATTCATTGTTATACTTCTATTGTTGCTCATCATATGAATAATATGATTATATGATTGATTGATTGTAGTCATACTCATACCTGAGTCTGAGTTTGGCAACTCACTACTGGGCACGGGCAGAATCCAGTATCCACCCCACCCGTAAGGGCCGTAAGGCCCGTAACACGGCGACAGCCGTGAGTTACACAAAAATGCCCAATTCAGTGTTTGCCCATGAATCCAAATAACTTCACTGGTTTCTATAATTCTATGGTCTTTCATGATTAATCTATTTGCAAAAAATAATATTCCTATGCCATTTAATTTTTTTATTTTAAAAGAATTGCCCAAGAAACTCAGTTTGTGGAAGATTGGGCAGATGTTTCCTAAAATCACTGGCAGGAACAATTGTTTGATTTGTTTAACAGAAGATTTAAAGAAATCCCTGGTTAAAAAAGGCCATTTTACTTGTTCAACATGGAAAAAAGTGTACAAAGGCCACAGGAAAATAAGAAAATTATGGTTGGGTGAAATTAGCACAATTTACAGGCATTTTTGTCCAACACACAGGTGGATTCTGCCAATTTTTATACTCTGGCTGTGAACAAAAACTCATTTTCTCAAAATTTTTTGGAAAATTCTGACTGATATTCCAGATTGGGATTGTGAGGACTGTGGTGGATCAGGGTGGAATTCTAGAAATGGAGGTTCACTTATAAAAAAGCTTTCCACCCAAAATGGAATGCTTTCCTTAGATACAGTGCTCTGCCAGGTGACTGACTATAAATGAAAAGGAGGATCAAAAGTGGACAAACTGTTTCAGTTGTATAGTACCTCAGATTTGTTATAAAATTGTTTGAATGTCTCTTGTTTGATAGATATTCTCTATTTTTCTTTTATTTAATGGATTTTTTGAAATTTTTCCAGGCTTTTTGTTTGTAATGATCAAGTTTAAGTTAAGTATTCAGTTAACCAGTACTGTAGTACATATACCATATTTGGGGGCGGGGCTTATGGGCACAACCAATCACAGCTGGAAAGCATCCCCATCAAGCAATCACAGCTTGAAAGCATCCCCAGCAACCAATCACAGCTAGAAAGCAGATAACATTACAACTCCATTAACCAATCACAGTTGAAAAGTGATAGGATATGTATAATGTATATAATAAAATGGACTGGAAGTGGAAAGTTCCTGGACTTTCCAACCTTTCAGGTCCTGCTTTCCAATATGCTATGTGTACTGGTTAATTTAATATCCCTCTAGAATTCCACACTGTGTTGGATTGCTACTAACTATGAGCTAAACAACTAGGTAGCTATTTGGACATATGAGAAATACAGCTTCTGTGAGAACTACAGCTACAGTTTCATGTATAAGAATTGCCCAATGCCTGTAAACACTTAATTTTGGAAACCCCTTAGAAAAACAGAAAATTCACCTGCAATTTTCTCACAGTTGACCCATGAAAAGCCTATTTTCACACACAATTTTGGGAAAAATCTGCCTAAAATTCCAAGCTTGATGTCATGGGTTTATTAAAAATTTATTATTACCTTTCAGGCTGTCAGTAATTCATAGTAGTACCTAGTAGCAAAGAAGAGACTTGTTTTAGATGCTCCCACAAGTTCATTTTTGAGCCCCATAGTGTAAGTAGGCCAGTAGAGTACTATTATGGAGACCTGCATTATCATACAACATACATAAAATATTGGTTCAAATCTTGAGCAAATAATGAAATTAAAAATAAACTATTCTGACATAGTATTCATAACCAAACAAATTTAAACATTGGACCAATATTTCCAAAACTTGGGGGGCTTGGGGGCTATGGGTAGAATTTTGAGAATGATGGTTCATATACTTATCAAGCTTTATTTCTAGTTCAGTTCTAAACTATTGCTTGACTTCTATGAGGAAAGCCTAGGCCCTAGTTACTGGATATTGTGTCAATATTGACATTTTGACAGTCTTAGATCTACAGGCGCTATTAATATAGTACCGTACTACCTATGCTGAATTGTATCTTGAAAAAGTGTTTGCCACCATGCCTTGCACTTGGAGGCTTCTTACATTGAGATTTAAAATTTAAATTGATATTGGATATGTTACTATTTAACCATGAAATATGGATACCCTGAAGCAGGTTTTTAATTATAAGCTGCCACTCAAAACAAGATACAGCCAATCTGGAATATTAGGCAGAAATAAAAAAACGCTGGCAAGAACAATCATTAAATGGGTTCATTTGCTGCTTTACATCTTTCAATGAAAGAAAGGGGGTCTCTTGTAAAAATGAGACCGGGAAACCACAACAACAACAACAATGAAAGACATCAAGAGTACTGGTACTGCTGTCACTCAGCCTTTCAAGCTGTCCACCCAGGACTTGCATTCTACTTTTACCTTGTTCTTTTTATGTTTAGGTGTTTACATAGGAAGACTTATAGGTACCTATTTTAATAGGTAGTTAATTGGCAGAAATGAAAAATTTGCCAAAAGTATACAATTTTGAACCTCACACACTCTATAGGTATATTAGTTTGTGCCACTTGTACATTATCCTAAACTCAGTTCATGGCACAATTTTTGCCAAACACATGCTGTGCCCTGGCAAGACTGGCAGATATTTATTCCAGTCTGACCATGACTCTTTTACTTATGTTGGAATTTGGAACTGTTATCTTTTTCTATGGCAATTAGTTTAAATGTGAGGTATTGGGAGCCAATTCTGGATATCTTGATCACCAGGTTTGTGAAAAGTTGCCATAAGTTAATATTTCATCGACCAGTAATGCATGCTCTGAAACTTCGAAGTCAAATTTAACCTCAGAGGAATATCCAAGGAACCTATTTTAAAGGTTCTTGAGATAAGCTTCTACCCAACTATGTTTAAATGTTGACACAAGTAAAACTGAAATGCTCAAACTTTCATACTTCTGAAATAATACCTACTGCTTCATTGTTGACATATGTACCGATATCTAATGCCACTAAAAGTAAAGTAAAATTCTAATTAAATGAAACATATGTTATTTTTGTTTAATAACTTATCTGTACATTAATTTCTAGCCAATCAAAGTACCGTTTGTGCTGAAACATGCTCATGACACCCTTTCTGTTAACATTATTTTATTTTCATTCACAGCATAGATTAGAATATTTGTGTCACAGGAGACAAGTAGCTTTTTGCAATCATGAGCGAGACAAGTGTGGTTGTGGAGAAGAGTCTCCGCTCTGTTTTTGGTAAGTTTTATAAGGCAAAAAGTTGTGAATTCACCATACTTTGTCCAATGTTGCTAAAACTTGATCATTAATAAACATGATGTTATACAATCTCTACCGCAATCAAATGTTTTAACCCTATGTACATGTCTGGTGTACATAATTAATTTAGTGTATTTTGTTTCACAATTCATGAAATAGGTGTAAATTGAAACTAATTGAGATGTTGAAATTGTTTATTGGGAACAAATCACATTTGTATGTACCAATTTAATTTTTGCTTATACTACATTATTTGAATTTTAAATGTAGGAAAACTCTATATCTTGTTATTTTCAGTGGGTAACATTCCATATGAAGCAACTGAAGAAAAACTTAAAGACATCTTCAATCAAGTTGGTCCCGTGGTATCATTCAAGTAAGTGAATAAATCAAACTATCTATTCAGAATTATCAAAATCTTAACTGGTTTCATGAAATTGAAAAATAACAATGCTTGAATTTTGAGCTTCTGTAATATCAGTTTTATTCTTCCAAATCAGGTTGATGCATGATCGTGAATCAGGTAAACCAAGAGGCTATGGCTTTTGCGAATACAAGGATCAAGAAACGGCTCTTTCTGCCATGCGGAACCTCAATGGATTTGAAATTGGGGGTCGGCCACTGAGAGTGGATAATGCTTGCACAGAAAAAAGCCGAATGGAAATGCAGAGTGAGTAGCATTATTAAATGTCATATTAACACATGTTTATTACACATTTTAATGTTAATTGTTGATGACTGGCTGCTTAAAACCCAATAATCATTAGTGCAAAAATTTATATCCATGCTTATCTATTTTAAATTTTCGTTAGATTCAACTTCCTTAGCTATTTTAATTTCCCTAAAATTCAAACAGTATATAATTACCCTGATTCTTATTTGAAACTTCTATCAATTTATTTCTGTTTCAAAACTTTACCCAGTGAAAATTGATGGTGTGTGTGTAAACATAATTTTTTATAATGGTGTGTTCTCAAGGGTTAACTTTGCCAGTTTCCTTCAACTTATTATTATTCTATGAAGAAATTATTGAAATTTCTGGTTAAAAAAAACTTCAAGGGCGTGTTAGGAAATTTTTCATGTTCTCTTGTGAACTTGTGCAATTACAGGCTTGATGATGGGACCTGTTGTTGAGAGCCCCTACGGCCCAGACGTGGAGCCCAGCCAGGCCCCCGAGGCCATCAGTAATGCAGTGGCATCGTTACCTCCTGAGCAAATGTTTGAGCTGATGAGGCAAATGCAGGTATTGCAAGGGTATTGATGGTTCATTTGATGAATATGTTGTTAAAATGAGATGAATCTTCATTGGTGAGATTTTTATAGCTTTTTATAATTTTGGTATATGGTATATGTAAAATAGTATATGTTTGGTATATGTAAATAGTACCTATATTGTTTGGTATTTGTAAAAAGTAAAATTTTAATTTTCAACAATTTTCATTGTTTGATTCATATTGTTGTTGAAAATTGCGAACATAAGTTCATGGTTTGATCATTTCCCCATTATTTCAGGTCTGTGTCCGCAGCAACAGATCTGAAGCTCGAACTATGCTGCTCAACAATCCTCAGTTGGCATATGCCCTCCTTCAAGCCCAGGTAATAATTGTCTGATTTGTTTCCTGAATTTTTATATTTCTTCAAGTTCGTTGTTCATTTCAAATTCAAATCACTATCAATGTCAGACAAGCTATTTTCAAGAATCTGTTGAAGAGAACAGCACCAATAAATGTGTTTTTCCTGATCAATCTGTAGATTTAGTAAGAAATGTCATCATATAAAATTTATTTGTTGACCGACTGTGTCAATGATAGAATGAACTTCGAGTTATTTTTCACTTATTACAAAGCTATTCCCACTAACTACAGGTGGTGATGCGCATAATTGACCCAAAAACAGCCGTGCAACTCCTACATGGAGAAGTTGGCTCAACGACAGTCAACCCAAAAAAAGAGCCAGGTCATTCTAATGGTAAGCATTCTTATCATTCCGAAATGCTACTTAATAAATAGCATGAAAGTCTCACTTTGTAAATGAAAATTTTGATAACGTTATAGCCATTTTCTGGAATGATAACTTTCAGCTGCGCTTAACTGTCTTGTTACCTGAGTGATGTCTGTCAGCTATGGAACAGTTTAATATTTCATTTAATATGTTTTGCTGAATCATATATACATGTATGTGTTTGAATCGTTCATTCATGCATGTGTTTGAATGTATGCATAAATCATCATGCATGTACTTACAATTTATATTTATCATCAGGTGTGGGCAAAGGTTCTTCTGCCTCCAGCAATGGTCTGCCCCCATCAGGCTCTGGGTCATCACGCTACGGAGGACCTAACATGCATCCCAGCGGCCCCTCCATGCAGGGGGCTCCAGGAGGGCCTTCCCACATACCTGGCCTTCAAGGACCTCCTCCAGCAGCTGCTCCACACCTCAGCGGCCCCCCTCACATGCCACCAGGTCCTCCGCATCATCTTGGACCTCAAGGAATGCAAGGACCTCCTGGGGGTGGACCTCCTCCTTACGGCGGGGGAGGTGGTGGTGATTTTGACCTCCGTGGTCCCCCGCCTCGGGGGTCTGACCAGGACATGAGGATGGCTGGGCCCCCACGTGGCCCTCCCATGGACTTTCCCCCCCAACACCACGGAGACTTTGATAGCAGGTGCCTCCATTGTGCAAATATCACTCTAAATGTAATATAATTGTAAAATATTGCAGGAAATTTTTCCTTTAATCTTTAATCCAAAATATTTTCTCATCTCTTTGTGTGTGTTGTATCTTGCAATTCTTCAGACTTCTTGGTAAGTGATTCATTTTGTATATGTAGTTATTGTATTTTTTTTATACTTGGCTAACATGAAATGCATCTCTTTGTGTCCTAAATTAAATCACAAATCTCGAATTTTGTTTGTTCCAGGCGTGAAATAACTGGAAGATAAATAAACAATAATGACAAAACATAATATTGGTGTAGTAGTGATTGTTAGATGAAAAAGCGCAATTAATACAGCTATCAACGTGTTTGTAACTTTTTCCATTTGTGAAACCCTTACAAAGTCAAAACGCAATCATTGCAATTTTCAACATGCGTGTCCAGGTTCGGACGCGATGGCCGAGGCGGTGACATGGACCAGCGGGAGCCTCGCTACCGAGACCAGCCGCCCTTCCCACGCGACGGCCGCGACGCGAGGCACGGCTTTATATTCTAGCAAACTTTAACTCTCCTATGTCTGGGAGGGTCAACTGATGATGTCTTCAATGACTTTGCTCAACTGATCGACCAATCTGTTCTAATTATATTTTTAAAGTCCCGAGAACTCGTTGACCAATCTGTTCTAATGATATATTTAATGACCGGAGAACTGATTGACCAATCTGTTCTAATGCTATTTTTAAAGTCCCGAGAACTCGTTGACCAATCTGTTCTAATGATATTTTTAAAGTTTCGAGAACTCGTTGACCAATCTGTTGTAATGATATTTTTAATGACCGGAGAACTGATTGACCAATCTGTTCTAATGATATTTTTCAATGCTTGGAGAACTGATTGATCTATCTGTTCTAATGATATTTTTCAATGCAAGGAGAAATGATTGACCAATCTGTTTTAATGATATTTTTAATGCCCGGGGAAGTGATTGAACGTTCCACCGCTATTCTCACCTCATTGTGTAACTGAACTTCAACTCTAACTTTGGAGAGTTTATAACGATGTTAAGGCCTCTTTCTCATTTAAGAATCTTGTGTATATCATGCACGAATACTTTCAAGACAAAATTAAATACGGCTAGCAAAACTCTCCACAAAATCATTGTTAATTGAATTGAGTATCATTGAAGGCAAGTCTGTTCATGATAACATTTGAAGTATTAGTATCAGAATAAGATCCTGTATTCATAGGATGGACCAGCGTGACCCGCGAGGGCGCGACGAGCCACGTGGGAGCGGTGACCGAGACTTCAGGGCGCCTCTTGACTCCGCCAGAGATCCCCGCAGCAGAGGAGGTCCGCCTCCAGCAGACGACTTCCCCAGAGGTAAACATGTCACTCAATGAGTCGCCATCTTTAAATATTATTTTTTCAACATTAATCAAAGAAACATTTGCTTAGAAGTACGGTATATTCCAGTTTGACGCTTCACAATTATTCGTAATTTGTTTGCCCCAGTAATAAATCTAGCATATCTAGTTGACTCAATGCATGAACATAATGTAGTAATTTTTTCGCCATTGATTTTACTATTTTATTTGGTAGGGATCTTTGTTTAGCTCGGCATCTTAACGAGGATATTACCTTTTTCACCTAGCATTATTAAGGGCTTTGAGATTAACAATACATTACACGTTAAACTTCTCACTAATTAAACCTGACAAGAAAACTTTTAGCCAGATAAGGTATTCATATGTGAATTAAACTGAACATTGAATCGCTCGTGAATTTATTTAATCGTTCTTACTATTTTTGAGTAAATGGTTTAGGTTACACTATGATAATGTATGTGACGTGGTAATGGACAGTATGTGGTAATGTACCACATAATAATAATAATAATGATCGTGTAGCAGGGCCGCCTTCAGGAGGCTCGGGCTTGCCAGCGAGCCTCACGTCTGGGCTTGCAGGGCACGACCAAGAGAAGGTCAGTCTACTACTGCTTTATTTTACTACTTGATCTGCTTTTTTTAATACTTGATCTCTTTCATTTTTACTACTTTACCTGCTTTATTTTTAATACTTAATCTGTTTCATTTTTACTACTTTACTGCTTTATTTCACTACTTGATCTGCTTTTTTTAATACTTGATCTCTTTCATTTTTACTACTTTACCTGCTTTATTTTTAATACTTAATATGTTTCATTTTTACTACTTTACTGCTTTATTTTTACTACTTTATTTGCTTTATTTATATCGTCCTTAAAGCGAACAAGAGCATTATTGTGAAGACCACAGAGTAGTTCTGTTTCAAGGTCTCAATTTTTATTGCATTCTTGACTTGTGGAATTTTTTTGATGTCTTGTAGTACTAATATGTATATAGGCTTAAATAGTTGAGAATTAAATTACAAATCATTTAAAAATTACATAAGAAGTTTTCTGTAATATTTAACAGTTGTCAAGTGTATCACTTGAATTAATCACTCTCATTTCTAATTAAAACATAATTATTAGAGAACGGCGAGTGAAGGGCTGTGTTGACTTATTGGTCAGTAATCATTAAGTTATTGGGAGGAAATTCTAGTTTGCAATAAGGATGCCAACAGTAGTTAGCAGGCATCATTTCGTTGCAAATATCAATCAAGTAGAAAATTTATAAGGCGGTAAAACTAATTATTTAACCGCAGCCACACTTCTGTTAATTTTATTTTATGCACGAGTCCCACCATTTACCGTCACTAAGCAAAGTCAAGTTTGATAACGCGATGTTTTTGCTTTAAAAAATTTAACGAAAATAACTGACCTGTTAACCTCTGTTTTGAGAGCTGCATTTCTAGTTTCACGAGTTCACAGTTTAATTCAGTTTTAAACGTCGTTTTATCCTGATTTTATTCTAAAAAAATTAAATAATTCATGAGCTTATAGTTTAATTCAGTTACCCACGTAGTTTTATCCTCATTTTAATCTATAAAAATGAAATAATTCATGAGCTTACAGTTTTATGCAGTTAACCACGCTGTTTCAACATGATTTTAATCTAAAAAAATAAATAATTATTGAGGTCACAGTTTAATTCAGTTAACCACGTAATTATATCCTGATTTCAATCTAAAAAAAATGAAATAATTCTTGAGCTCACAGTTTAATTCAGTTAGCCGCGTTGTTTTAACGTGATTTTGAACTTAAAAAGTAAAATAATGTCTATTTTTTCCACGCAGGCGAGCTTGATCATGCAGGTGCTGCAGCTGTCAGACGAGCAGATCAGAATGCTGCCGCCTGAGCAGCAATCCTCCATCCTGCAGCTCAAGGAGCAGATCCAGCAGTCCCAGCACTGAACATTTTTCCCTTCAATTATACTAGTTTTCTGAATAAAAATACTTTAATTTAGGAACTTGTAGCAAATATCTTGAGTGAGCAATGCAATTAATACAAATATCGTGTATTTAAAAAAGTCCGTGATGATCGGGAAAAATTGAAATAATTTCCAATCTGGAGGTTATTAATAAATGTTTGTGAGTAATTTCGAATGATGTATTAAATATGCAGAGTTTTGTACCGCACGAAAATCTCGGTAATGTCACAAAAGATACGGATATTCGTTGGAAAATTTTTTTAATGATTCCAGATGCTCTCGGGGAAGTTGAACTTTTCCCGTTTCAATGGCACGCGTTTCCCTCTAAACGGCATGACTTTCGACTATACTAACAATATGCTGAATTCACATAGACGTTCTTTTATATATGTCGCGTTTGATTTGCGATTGTATCTATAATAAATGATACGGAAACTCCTATTTATCATGTCGAAAAATGCAACTCTTGCTACTCAAATTGAATTTCTTTCGTGTGTATTTCTTCATGAACGAAAGATGAATAATTTTTTTAGGACTTGGCCTGAACGAAGTTGGATCTTCACAAAAAGTTAATCCTCAAGACCTCTGCTTATCGCTTGCTAAGGCGAGGTAAAGCCTCTCCAGGAAATGTCTTAACAAAAATAAAAATGAGATTAGTTCGTAACTTCGGAAGTTTTTATTTTTCCCATTCAAAGATTGGTTAATGTTAATTGGCGCGGTAGACTGCTGAACAGTAAATATTCATTTCACGTGTTCCTCATCGATGAACAGAAGCGGCTGTAATAATATAAATAAAACGGGGCGGAAGGAAAATTTTTTGCATTTATATGGTAAATCAGGCGCCAAAATCTCAGCAAATGCCAAGTTTACGTGGGCTTATGCTAAAAGTTCTCGAAATTACGCTACTAAAAATGCAAACGCAAAGTTAGTTCAACCTGCTGAGGCACTTTCATTGTTAATACGTTGAATGATTGATACAAATAACCTAAGGCAGGGAGCTCACAAGTCGATTCACATTGTATTTACCCAAAACTTGCGTGAGTTATAACTTAAAAATTACTTGGCTCATCTTGGAAATCAGTCACGTTTGTCTCAGTTCCAGTCCATTGTCTAATTTCATTATTGAAGTTTCAACCGAACAAGGCTTTCGAAAATAAAACCAGGCAGTTCAAATTTAAGTTTAAACCTTGCTCTATATAATAGTTGGTGAATAACAATACTGCCAATTGAGATAATTCAAATCTTGGGATCGACTGCACCTGAACTTGGTTAGGGGTCACGGATGCATTGCCTGGCGCGTGGCTGGAGTTGACATCACTCGCTGAGCTCAGTCTGCGTGTGGCAGTCGTGAGTGATGGAGTGATGTGTCCTTGGATTTTCATTTTGTGATAACCAGCTCTTTCTCCGGATTTGTTTCAATCAACTGAACTTTGGTTTTGTTATTATTTAATTAATTTTAAAAGTTTTTCTGGAAGAATATGGAATTGTCTCCACAACTTTAAAAAACGACATCCATAGTGTGGAACTGGAAGCTTCGAGATCTTAGTAATTTTAGCTGATCGATGCAGTTTTAGTCATCGATTTATCGTGCCGTTAGCGTTAGCAACACTAAATGCACTATCATTTTATACGTTTTAATATTTCCTATTTTTCACTTTGAACATGCAGCTGCTTTAACACATTCTCCCTGCAAAGCGCATTTCAAGACTTTTTTGAATTTGTGAAATCTGCATAATTTTTTTCAATGGGAGCGAATCCAAGCGATGCCAACTTTTTTGCGACTACAGCCACCGGCCACGGCCCACGGGTATTGTGTTGTAACTTGTAGGCATTTATCTACTGCCAATGAAACTATTTTTATATAAGTAGAAGCATAGCGGGCTTATAATTGTTTTGGTTTCGGTCATGAATTCGAAAAACAAAGTTAATAAAAATTATTGTTTAAACCGCACGCTTAACAATCACACAACGGTTCCAATCAGTCCAATGTAACACTAACAATAATTTTCCACGTCTAATCTTCTCGTCAAATTGAACTATTGATTCCATGAATCCATAGTCTAATAATTCCATTATATATGACAGTATTACAATAATGCCTTCGCTAATAAGAGGCTCGGACGCTCGCCGCTCGGTGCTCTGTGTTAGTTTTGGCAACTCATCACCTCGGCCTCTAGCTCGACAAAGGTTACGGCTAAAGTGCAGCTTCTGACGCACGGCTCCTTCAGTATTAATTCAGACGATTCCAAAAGGCCACGCCTGTGTCCGAGTTATCACGCCAAACGACAAATATCCCGGAAGAATTTATTCATTATGGTTGGCGGTCTCATTTTGGCATCTCCAGAACCACTGGGCTACGAAATTTTTAAAATTATGTTAGTAAAATTATATATGGCCGGACGGCTATTTTTGGGATCTCTGAAGTCATCAAATTTTGTTTGAAATACCTATAATTTAAAGAGCCTTTCAGAGCTTCCATGCTAAGCAGTAGCGTCGACGGTATCCAAGTTTTGCGTCAAAATTGATATGATATTATGCCTGCAAAATGTAATGTGAATATCACGAATAAATTAGTCAATCAATTAACGAATAAAATTTTTAAATTGTAGTAAATCATTTAATATCCAGTTTTCTATTCGTCTGTCGTGACTATCTAATTTTCGGTGCCCCAGAAGGTAGGATGAACGTGTAGAACAGACTCCCAGATGACAACGTTGACGCTCCGAGTAGAAACTCGTTCAAGAACAGACTAGACAAAGCTATACAGAAGCATATGTTCAGTCATGAAATGCCTAGCACCTTACAGACCTAGTCCAGTAGTCATTTCAAACAAATGTGAGTTATGAGAAGATCTGGTCAAAAGGCTGGTTTTTAGATCCCTTGTGAATCAAGTCACGAAAAGTACATGAATCGGCAACTGGCCATGGGCCTATTTCTTCAGCGCCGACACTTCTATTTTTCTATTCTATTTCTAATATCTAATGTTTTCTTGAGTTCTCACCATGAGCGCATTCTAACCGCATCCTATAAACCTGAAATAGTTACTTTAAATAGTTTACTTGTGGGGTTCGTCTCAATTCTCTGTCTTTGTGTCTTCGATATCTCATGAGTTGTATCCTCTCATAATAATTAGGTGCTGATACTATGCTATTATGATATCTATGGGCGCGGGCGGCAGTCAGAAGTCGAAGTTCGAACGTTTGTTTGACCATTTGTACACAACACGTGCACCTACAGTCCTACACGGATCCCAGCGATAGGTTTTTCCACCTAGATCTTTTTAGCGCATTTTCTCTTTTTTGATAAAAATTCACTATTGTGGTCGCCATGTTCGTCCGTCCGTCTGTCTGTCTGCCCGTATGTCTGTGACCTCAAGTTTTCGTCGACGAGAAAATGCGCTCTCTGTCACTCACTGCAGTGAGTACTGAGTTATATTTTTTTAACCTCTCCTGGGTTTCGAGTGTAAATTTTTGAAAATATTTAAAATCTGGGTTTTTTTGTGTCTGTGGGGGCACTATGTGAACATTATCAGTCTGTGGGGGGTACTAATTCTCTATGAAGTACTTGGAAGCCAATGGGGGCGCCAGCCTGCAAAAGTTGGGGAACCACTGCTGCAGAGCAGGCAGGATTCGTTTGATCATCGGAACGCTCCTGGCTACGCCTGCATGTTGTCTCGGGGCAAGAAATTTTTGGTTATTTATTTATTTTATATGAATTGTATTGCTTAAAGTTTGTGACGTTATTATGACAATAACAATCCTCAATGGGACGCGTTATACTGTATTGTTATTGAGTAGCCGCGCCGCCCTTTACACCGGCGAGGATGGTTGACATTTCGGGGCATTCGGGTTATACCAGTGTTTTTAATGCAATTTTTAAATTCTTTCAACGGTTTTGTGACAATTTAATCTTAAAAGTTCAACATTTTTTTAAACTCTGTATTCTATAGGAGCTTTTTTTCTGTGATAATTATGTTCTACAACAAATGAAACTTTCGAGCCAGTTTTTGACAGCGAAAAGTTATCGTTATTGTTTAAATCCAAGAAATATTATTCGGGATATATGATGATGCAAATTTTTTTAGCAATAATCCTGAGTTATTCAAACAAATGACACGCATATATATACTTAACATAACATAACATAACATAGTGATGTCGGCTCTGAAGTGTAGGCCTGATGTGGCCTGTCGCCGATTCTTTTCCATTTCGTGCCTTGTTCATAGATCTAAACTCGTGTCATTTGACCGGATCTTTTCATGACTGGCGATAGTTTGAAGAAGCTACTAGACTTCCACCGGGTTCGATAAGGAGCTAGGCATTTCAAAAGCTTACAAACAACACTTGTCAGACTGACAGGGCGATAGTTGCCGGGGCTGCTTTTGTCACCTTTTTTGAACAATGGTGTACTTGCTCATTCATTTCGATTTATTTGCTGGGTTTCGCGTGCTGTCAGCGCGTCATCTCACAACGCGATGTCGGTTAAGTTTGATTTTTGACTTGACTTACGTGAGACCAAATACCATTTTATTTTACGTCTCTGCTTGAATAAATCGTTCTGTACTGTTCTGTTTTCGTTGATCAGTCATGTACTGTAATTCCACAATATGCAGGTTACTCCCACAAGTTATGGTAACTTTGGCTCAATATTGATTTGTGCGACTAAATTTGAAAGCAAAAAATAATTTCACCTTTAAAAATTCATATATAAATTACCTAAGAACTATTTACCGAAATTTGGGACCACTTTCAAGTATCTATTACCTGAAATAAAAACATTCTAATCATGGAACGAATGAGATAATAATATTTTCATCGTTTTCTAAATCAGGAGCATACGATTTATAAAACTCGCAGGAGCTTGTGATTTTTTTATAGAAAAACTGCAGCTAATTTAGTGTATTTTTTTATTTCACCGAATTTTAAAAATTTGCGGTAGTAGAATGGACAATTTAAAGCCGAAAAATGCTTCGAGATGGAGAGTGCCTAGTGACACACAGGGAAATCAGTAATTCATAATTTCCTTGGTTTTAAGGAAGATGTTATAAAATTTCTCTGAAGAATATGTAATAGAATTATCTGCACCTGTTGGACCGCTGCCGTCGAGTTCCTCATGTTCGCCTCAAAACATGATACTGCTCATCATGTTCCTCCTCTCCTCGGGCATGTAAGTATCGATGTTGCTCTACGATGTCTCAACGAATATACCATATTTTTCTGTACTCATGAGATAATAACTTAGATGTTTGCAGTTTGATGATATACTAATGGTAAAACTTTCGCTAAAGTAAAATGAATAGAATCCAACAGTTTTCGTATTCAATGCTTGAATTTATATTGAGACGAAATACTTAAATCGCTGACACTGTTTGTTTACTTCTACGGGTATAATATCTACTTAAATATTTATTACTTACATTAATATTTATTAAACAGAAATTGTGAGTCTAATAAGCGTCATCTCATTAGTTTGTCTTTGATTTTTCTCAGTGCAGATTTATTATGACTAATATTTTGCCTTTTGTTCTGTTGAGTTAATCGCATACAGCGTGCATCTCTCCTACGTCGCGTTCGATTCGGATGTATTTGACGGCGACAATTCAACACGAGATTTTAGGATTAAAAAGTATTGTAAATTAGGAAAGGATTATAATTTAAGGACTATAAATTGTTTGTTTTTTCGACAAAGCAGCGGAAATTTCAAGCGTTCTCGATTTCATTTACGCGTGGGACGTGATAAGGGAATTTGGGTCATTTATGGGACATTCTCAATATGAATCTTACGTTGAAATAACGCTCATTCAACGAAATAAACTCGTTATCGATGTTGTTTGAACATTGATTGTGATTTGTTTATTGTTCATTTTGCTGTTTTGTGTTGTGTGTTATTTTTTAGCGTAGTGTGTTTTAATTGCTTTAAGTTGAGTGAATGCGTGTGTGCATTGCAGGTGCCAAACGAAGCCGCGAGACTGCGAAATCGTCACCAAGCTCAAGGAGAAGGGCCTTGTCCTCCTGTCGGAGATCATGCCCTGCGACTATGTCAAAGGTACGCAAAATTTCTCACACAGATTTGTACCTAAAAACTGCATTTGGGAAGATATTCAACAGGTGCGACGTGTTCCAACAGCGGTCACTTGCTCCCTTGGTTAACAGGGCCTCAAAATCAGTACTAGCCAATGATACTGATTATTCTTATAAGTAATATAAGTTTTTTATTTATTCTTAAAAAATACTTATATTAAAAGCATTTTCTATTATATTTTTAAGCTATTTTAACGGTTATTCTTTAATAGTATTTTCTTTTATAGTTTTAAGCTATGTTGGCGGTTAAAAGTTCATAACGTTTCTAATCCGTGCGTGTTTTCGTTGTGATAACCTAACTTGTCGTACGGAACCTGACGAGATGGAATTAATGCTGCCGCGCCCCTGCTCTGAGGACCGTAGGCGTTAGAGTGGCTTAGAAATAACCGTTTACTTGGGGCCAAATTCCCGCCCCTGATTTGTTATCTATATTGTTATCTCCATCGATAAAAGTGGGAAAATTTCCGGTATATTGGTTCTGATTGATCTCGTTAGTTAATTGATTAATTCGTGAGGCTTTTCTGGTATCTCTACGCTGTCATTGCATGCTGCAGACATCGGAGCTGCGAGATCTGCCTCACTGCATGGCCTTTGCTTGCAGGCCGTGAAAATATCAATAAGATGATCTTTGTTCGGCTGCTCTTTGATGAAGCTCGCAGTGAAGAACTGACACGCCAAGTTCGAAGAATGACAATCTAATTTTTGAACATTGATTATGCCCAAGAATTACATCCACGAAGCGCACGTGAGGCGCCTTATGGCACGGGGAGTCGCCACATGGCACGGGGAGTCGCCATATGGCACGGGGAGTCGCCACATTGCACGGGGAGTCGCCACATGGCACGGGAAATCGCCACATGGCACAGGGAGTCGCCACATGGCACGGGGAGTCGCCACATGGCACGGGAGTCGCTACATGGCACGGGAGTCGCTACATGGCACGGGGAGTCGCCACATGGCACGGGGAGTCGCCACATGGCACAAAAAGGTGCCACATGGCATGGGGGGTCGCCACATGGCACGGGGAGTCGCCACATGGCACGGGGAGTCGCCACATGGCACAAAGAGGTGCCACATGGCATGGGGGGTCGCCACATGGCACGGGAAATCGCCACATGGCACAGGGAGTCGCCACATGGCACGGGGAATCGCCACATGGCACGGGCACGGGGAGTCGCCACATGGCACAAAAAGGTGCCACATGGCATGGGGGGTCGCCACATGGCACGGGGAG